>NC_061514.1:335807913-335837022 GCF_022539505.1 Lolium rigidum
TAGTTATGTGGCGCACTCAAAACGGTGCGCCACAGAACTAAGCTTCGCCTATAAGGGTTTTCCTACTAGTGATACCATGGTTCCATTGCCAACCACATAGTCATATTCATAGTTGGAAAATAACATTTCATTTGCGATGCAGGAATGATAAGTATATAGCTTTGCATTAAAGTAGTAGAAAATAATCAAGTTGACATGAGCAAGGGTGAACTTGCTCGTGGACCGCGAGATAGTGCAGTTCAATGCGGTTGATGGAACCCGGACCTCGGGTTCAGTAAGAAGCATCATTGTCCGTAAGGACAATGTTATAAAATCCAAATAATGCAATCATGGATGTATTATTTTATGTTGAATCCCTTTCCCGTGGAGTTATTACAATTTAGGGTTGTATTAAGATTTATGTCTTTGACGGTAATTTACAATTGATTTAAAAGTATAAACCATTTTAATTCACACAAAGTACAACAATTCAAAGTAAAACTATTTACTTGGTGGTTCCTTTAATCATTCCAAAAATAGTTGAAAATTATAGAGTTACCTTTATAGTTTTTTTTGGAATAAAAAGGAATATAATATTTTTCTGGGAAAATACTCTTTTACAAAAGAAATGACTTGGAATAATAGAATTTCATTTTGAAATGTTTGAAAATAAGTATTTGAACTTATTTGAGATTTTTCCTTGAATTTTAAATACAAGGAAATAATAATTTTAAATTCCAAGTTATTATTTAAATTCTTAAAATTCATAATTTTGAATTTGTTTCATAAATTCCATTTCATATTTTATTCTTGTTAAGATTTATTTTTCATTCATAAATCCAATTTTTATTGGATTTTTAGAGTTGTTTATGATTTATTAAAATTTGGTAAAGTTTTGGTCTTTTATTAAATGTAAAAAGACCAAAATACCCCTCAGGACCCATATTGGGCCCAGCCCAATAACCTAAACCCAGGGACGGCCCAATAAGGCTGGCCCCCTTTTGGGTTCGGTGGCGCCGAAGCGGCCCACCTCACTCACTCTCACTCGGCCCTCTCACTCGCTCGTCTAACCCTAACCGTCTGGCGACTCCCGTGGCGATGGCGTCGCCGCCATGGCCGCCGCCTTGCTCCGGCCATCGCCGGCCTTCTCCGCCGTAGCCACCACCCGATCCTGAACCGCCGTGAGCAGATCTATCGATCTGTACGCGCAGTTTCTCCCTTCTCGTCCTCTTCTGGCGAATCGCCTCCGATCTGGATCTCGTGGAGAATCGCCTCGACGAACTCCGGCGAGATCTCGCCCTCGCCGACGATGAGTACGTGCCTGGGGTTGACCTGGCGCGGGTGCCGCTTGCGGTACTCGTGCCGTCGCCTCAGGTGCTGCTACGGTGGTGCTGGTTCGTGTCTGGGTTCGCCGGCGTAACGTCGGCGCCTACCCTGGATTTGCAGCTGTTAGGGCCGCGCGAGCACTGCCTCGCCATGCCCTAGCCTCTGCTTCCAGGCGCAAGTAAGTGCTGTCTCACCTCTACCTCTTCTGTGCGCCTCCCATGCTTCTGTTCTTCTTCCTCCTCATGTTCTGCTGCTCTCTGGTGATCCTGTGATCACACAGAGCCATGCTATTCCTATGCAAATTGCCTGTGCTTCTGTTAATTGCAAGTTCATGGCCCAATTACCATTTAGTGGTACTGGCATATGCTGCTTTGCTTGCTGTTCATGCTGTGCTTGCTTCTCTGCTGCTCCTAGCATGCTCTACACTTGCCATGCTCTACTGTGCTTGCTCAAGAGCTAACTATGCCATGCTATGCTTGTCTAGGTGTACTTGTGTTGCATCTGTGACACTTGTGTGTGTGCCAGTGGTGTCTGTGATATGCTTCAGTGCTACCTCTGCAAGCCAATGATCCATTGGATCATTCCTTGCTTGTTGGCTAACCTCTCTGTGTAACTTGGCTTGCTATAATTGATCCATTTGATCAATTGATTGTCAGTGATTGCTTACTGGCTAATACTGTGGCTATATGAATCAATTATCTGGTGATGCTGATGCTCAAGCATCACCGTGTCGTTGCTTACTTGTGCTGTTGCTCATCTTAGCTATCTAGACTTGCTCTAGTGGCTATGAATTAAATTGTGTTGCTTAACAGTATGCTACTGTCATGCTTAGCATGAATCGTGATAAATTCATGCTTGTATTACTTAAATTTCGATGAACTCGCTTATGCAGTGATGATTTAAATGACTTGTCGTATATGAATTTGTCGTTCATGATTCTTTTACAAGCAATTAGAGTCCGAATCCATTTCTGGATAGTGATGTGATCTATTTGGCTTTCTCATAATTGGTGCTAAGTGTGATGTGACCTCGGTAGCCTTGCTACCGATTGGTTGCTCACATGGTTGGTTGGATCTTGTTGGCTACTCATCTTTGCTTGCATATTTGGGGATCATACTAACTATGAATGCCAATATGCTTGCCCGTGAAGAAATCTAGGGTTTCGATGGTTGCATACTTAGGATTTTCTCGTGTAGTCTATATTAGCTGCTATTTATTGTAACTCATCTACTCGGTGCTATTCGTGCATCGGATCTTGCTTCGTGCACAAGATCCGTATCCGGATGGTTTCTATTTTGGTGGCTTTTTAGACTAGCAATGATCCTTGGTGAAAACCAAGTGATGATTCACCCCGTTGAGCATCTCGCTCAACCCCATGACTATGTCATGCATATGATGGATTAGATCCATTGGATCTTTCCAGGAACTAGGTATACCTTGTTCCAGCTCCTAGAAAGAAATGTTTTGTTGATGCAGACTTGGGTTTGTTCACGACTCTTCACCTCCGGATCTTGGATGATCTTCTCAGTGTCACCATGATTTCGGTGGCTTAAGTGGTTGTGTGTGTTGGTTCTGTTCTTGCTCAAGAACTGGATGAACTGAGCTTGTTCTTGCTTCACCCTTACCTGGTGAATCTTTATCTGGTCGACTGGTTATGATTTCTAGGGTTTGTGCCCCTTTTATATGAACCCCGCTTCTATCCCTCGTATTGACACACAAGCCCGGCTTGCTTGGTGACTAATCTCGTTGCATGGCCTTGCTCGTTGCTGCCTGACACACTTGAGCTGTGTGCTCTCATATGCTGAAACTTGAGCCCTGGTGGTGCTCGAGTTTGGTCCGCTCGTTGCCCTTATCTTGTGTCTGTCCTCGGTTTTGGACAAGCACAAGTGTGCATGTCACTTGGTTCTGTCCAAACTGAATTATTTGACTAACACTAACATTCCGGCTAGTGTTGGGTTCTTTGTTTTGCAGGTTTTGAAGATGGACATGACCATGAAGAAATACTTCAAGTCATATAGTCTAGGTTTTAGTTTAGAAATAATATTGTAATCTTTATTTTCATTTCTGTTTATTATTTATCAATTCTTGTATCAAGAATATTGTAAAGACAATGTAATCTATGTTGTGATATCAATAAAGCCCAAGTTTTTGTTTATGAGCTTTTTATTTATGTAACATTTATATTCTGGAATAAACATTGTATTTATGATTCACTTTGAAATTCAAAGTTGTTTGAATTCATAAGTTGTTTAAATTATGAATTCCATTTTATATTGTTCAATGATTATTGTTAAATGTATTAACACTTGTCAAATGGAATCAATTCCCCAAATCAACAAGATACAAAAGAGATCATGTCGAAATTTCCCTAACTCACATTGCCTAACCCTAAGTGCAAAATGAGAGAGAACCTCGATCCCTCTTAGGTTTAATTGCAATAAAGCGCGAAAATTTCCCCCGTTTTGCGATGAAATGCACATCCCATTTCTAAATCTACCCTTCGTTGTTCCTATGTTCTGGGTTATTACAGGATGCCCAAGGCATCCCCTTCTTCATCGACAACATTATCAGGTTCCTCCCCTGAAACTATATTTTTATTCCATCACATCTTATGTGCTTTGCTTGGAGCGTCGGTTTGTTTTTGTTTTTGTTTTTGTTTGAATAAAATGGATCCTAGCATTCATTGTGTGGGAGAGAGACACGCTCCGCTGTTGCATATGGACAAATATGTCCTTAGGCTTTACTCATAGTATTCATGGCGAAGGTTGAATCTTCTTCGTTAAATTGTTATATGGTTGGAATCGGGAAATGCTACATGTAGTAATTCTAAAATGTCTTGAATAATTTGATACTTGGCAATTGTTGTGCTCATGTTTAAGCTCTTGCATCATATACTTTGCACCCATTAATGAAGAAACACCTAGAGCTTGCTAAAATTTGGTTTGCATATTTGGTCTCTCTAAAGTCTAGATAATTTCTAGTATTGAGTTTGAACAACAAGGAAGACGGTGTAGAGTCTTATAATGTTTACAATGTGTATTTTATGTGAGTTTTGCTGCACCGGTTCATCCTTGTGTTTGTTTCAAATAACCTTGCTAGCCTAAACCTTGTATCGAGAGGGAATACTTCTCATGCATCCAAAATCCTTGAGCCAATCACTATGCCATTTGTGTCCACCATACCTACCTACTACATGGTATTTCTCCGCCATTCCAAAGTAAATTGCTTGAGTGCTACCTTTAAAATTTCCATTCTTTACCTTTGCAATATATAGCTCATGGGACAAATAGCTTAAAAACTATTGTGGTATTGAATATGTACTTATGCACTTTATCTCTTATTAAGTTGCTTGTTGTGCGATAACCATGTTTCTGGGGACGCCATCAACTACTCTTTGTTGAATATCATGTGAGTTGCTATGCATGTCCATCTTGTCTGAAGTAAGGGAGATTTATGTGGTGACCCGGCATACCACTGCATGGTGTAGTATGCAAGTCTGATAATATAACACCAATGAAACACCGTTCCACTAGTATTATATCGCTCAGAGTGGTACAACAGAAACATATGCGGGTCCAAGGCATGTCTATAGAATTACAACATTGACTCTGTTACATAAGATCATCACAGCCTCCTACTTTACAATGAGGTAAAACTGCAAATCAACTCCAGAAGAACGACTCGTGGTCTAGTCTTATCACGAACTCTATTTGTAGAGTAATTAACTAGCTATTGAGGCTATGAATAGATTCTGGCTAAATAGGAGCTAGGTTTAGGAAGCTAGTTCCTTTCTGTGGCTAATCTAGGTTTTCTCCTTGTTGGATGTGTATTTGACTCTTCTGAAAGGGTCCTGTCCCTTGAAGTAGTTGTTGACTCCTCGGCCTTCGAGTTGTATTGTAGATCCTCCTTCGAGGCCTCCATATCTAAGCAGGGGATTTAAGAGTGGGATGAGTACGAGCGTACTCAACAAGTTCATTATAGGAAAGAGGTGTTTGATGCACTAGCTACAACATTAGACAAGAAAGTCTAATACCAATGCAGGTTTTCATAACCATTTCTTTAAAAGGTTGCTTTTATTCAGAAGAACTATGTCCGTCAGCCTTCACCGGTTTACTAGAACTTCATGGAGCTCCTTTCCGGTCGCGTTCGCAGTTCCATATCCCGGAACAGGGAGTGACAGGTCATGATTTATTACACTCTGCAGAGGTGTGTTGCTTTACCCATAAGAGATCTTATCCTTGGTGCCAACCGAGCTTAAGTTCTCGTCCACACTTCCTTTGGTGTGAGGCCCGGTATAAGGTCTAGCCAATCATGTTCCTCCGCTACCTCGAACACCCACCCTTTGTTGCATACCCCGACCCTGGGTCCTCGTCGGTCCTCTTACACCAATTAAGGATGGACCCCGACCACGACAACCGTTTGGGACTCGTTAACCAAACTCCTTCGCCGGTAGCTGCAACCCATCATAGACCACATTCCCGTGGGGAATTAGAAGGGGATCCCCACCCTCAAGTTGTTCCGCAAGCAAGAACCGCTACGGTAAGCAACAGCCTATACCGTGGGGAATTAGAAGGGGCTCCCCACCCTCAAGTTGCTCCGCAAGACACAACTGCTACGGTAAGCGCATCCGTTGATGAACGAGAGGTGGAAACACTTTTGACTACTCCGTCCCACTCCGGATCTTATGGTTAACACGGGTATTACGGCACAAGAATCACTGGCGACATTTGTTGTTTAATCCTAGAAGGATATTAACCCTTGCAATGGAACCTCCACCATATCAACACAATCCATGGTTCCATTGCCCACCACATAGTCATATTCATAGTTATGAAAGTAGTGGTTTTGGTTTTTATGCAATAGTGATAAACATAGTACTTTGCAAGTAATTTGGTAAAAATACTCAAATGACATGAGCAAGCGATGAACTTGCCTTTCTTGACTGCAAGATTATGCAGACAAGGTCTTCGATGCGCAATAACTCCAAATTCTGAAATAGCATCATCGTCCGGTAAGGACGATGTTTAAAAGATTGGCAGGGATGCAATAATGCATAAAAATGATATGCAATCGCTCTAAGCGTGACCTAACCCCGATGATTTAGGATTAGTGAGTTGAAATGATTGGTTTAGGGTGTGTTGCACTTTTAGAGTGATTCACAAACAAGGTTCTTTTTAAGGTTTGATTATTTGGTATCATGTACAAGTTATATAATAAAGCATAGTAATCAATTGAGCACACACAAGAAATAATAGTTGGTATAATGTTAATATGTAAAGAACAGTTGTCAGTTTTAATACTATATGGCATGGTTGATGATTGCTTGTTATATTCTTCAAAAGAATAACTTTTGAAGAACATGTTTGTTAATAAAGAACAAGTATGACAATTGGGTTTGTGGGTTTCTATAATTTATTATGGTTCCAAGTAGTTTCTAGAGTAAGTGTTAGATGGATCACAACAATGTTGGATTCGTCGACACTTAGGGCTTGTAAGGTTGAGTTAGGCCTAGGCATCCTAAGCAATTATTCTTACAAGGTTGCTATCAGGACTGGTTCATCTTATTGGTGATAGCTAGCTAGGGTTTATAAGTCCTTATAAGCAGGGTTGATGGTTACCCCCTATTTTCTTCAAAAGAATAACTTTTGAAGAACATACTTCTTAAGTAATAAGAAGTATTGCAATTAGGGTTTATAGGTTGTATTAGATAGGTTTGATGAACACTCTCTATTTACTTCAAAAGAATAACTTTTGAAGAACATACTTCTTAAGGAATAAGAAGTATTACAATTAAGGTTGAGGTGGTCTAGGGTTTACTATTGAATTTACTAATTAAGGAATGGTGGTTCCCTGAATAGAATGATTAATAATTTATCTAACACTAATAGGGTTTAATGTGTATAGAATACAATATTGGCATGGTTGCTCCTAAGGTTCATCATATTGGTGTGATGCTAAATAGGAATGAATAAGGATGATGGCTTTGGTAATAGGATCTAGGGTTTACACTTGGCTGACCCTCCTTGATTATTTAGGTCTGATTAAGATGAACACATGGGATACCCATATATTAGTGATAGGTCTTCTACATTATATGTGGCAAGGCAAGTGTTTAGTTGCTACTATGTATCCCTGGATACAAAGTAGTATTATGATCATAAGTTCCAACCTAGGGTTTAGGTTGGTGGTAAATTAAGGTTCTCATGTAATAATAAAGCTAGGTTTCCTGATAGCATTTAGGGTTATAGGGTTTCATATGGAATGATGAGGTTGTGATCCTTATTCATCATAGAATAAGGGTTTTGTATTTGTGATGCCACTCTTAGTGTAATAAATTGGTTATGGAGTTGAAGTTGTTACTATCTTTGAATTTAAAACAATTTTGGACTATGGCATTTTATTATTTTTAAGGACTTAATAATTAATGTAATTATTAATTAGGGTTTAAATTCCAATAATAAGGATTTAACAAAATAACAAATAAAGAAAATTAGTTTTCATGTTTTCTTTATTTGCTTACTGGTTTTATTTAATTTATAAATGGTTTCTTAATTTCTGAATTTTTAATTGTATTTAGAATTAAAGGAAAAGGCTTAATTAACCAGTAATAAATAATAGAATTTTATTAAAAATAAAAATTTCATTTTATATTTTTACTGGATAGAGTTTTCTTTTCTAAAAATTTTAATATCTCATTTATATTTTTCTGAATTAAAATGAATTTTCTACATTTTTCTAAAGTTTCAGTAATTATTGAATTGAAATTAAAATAAAGAAATGCTATTTGCACCCGGCCAGACTACCCGCAGGGGCACTGACCGGTGGGCCAATGGCCACGTCACCTGCCACAACAGCGTGGACTGGTCAAATGTGCTGGCGTGGCCAGGGAGCTCCTGGCCGACGGCCAGTTGCCGAGGTCGCCGGCGATTCGGGGCTCCCGCGGACGGGGAACTAGGCGGGTTTGATTCAGGACGACACAGTGAGTATTTTGGTGGCGGCGCCGCTCCGAATAGGTCATCGGAGCGTGACCGGCGGTAAGGTACTGCGGCGGCGACCACGGGGCTGCGATGCTGGGCATACTAGGGAATGCTAGAGGAAGAGCGAGGATGCTCGAGAGGGTCGCCGGCTCACCGTGAGTACGTAGGACGTGTCGGCGAGGCCGATGGAGGCTTGCATCGCCGGATTTCATGTCGCCGGCCGTCGAAGAGACGAGCTCGACGGAGACGCTCCGGGGCTCCTCGACTCAATTCCTCGTGCAGGAGGAGCAAGAAGAGGATGGCGATGACGATGACGTCCTTGGCTTGGCTCAGGAGTGCTCCAGTCGACGGCGGCGATGGTGGCCGGGTTGAGCTAGGGTTTCGGAATTGGGGAAAATGATCAGAGGAGGAACGAATCCGAAGCTAGGGTTCGATCGAAAGCTTTTATACGACGCAGGTACACGCCTCGTCACGTCGTCGAGCCAGGGGAGGCTGCCAGCGCGAGGGGGAAGAGAGGCACGTCTCCGTGTTGTCCCCCATGCGAGGAAGAGGATGAGGACGACGCGATGTTTTTGTCCGAAGGGTTACCCTGGGCCAAGCTGGGCTGTGCTGGGCTGGTGCCTGGTGGGCTGCGGGGCAGGCTGCTGCTGGGCTGCTTGGATCTTCCAGGTAAGCCCTTTTCTCTTTTCCTTTTATTTCTGTTTTCATTTCTTGTTTTGAATTCTGTTTTGAATTCATATTTGAATTATTTTCTATTTTGCAGGTCTTGCTCATTTCATTCATACCAGAATTAGTTCAGGGTTCTGTAGAGTCTTTAGTGGTGTATTAGCAATTTTCATATGACACTATAACTTTGGTTTAATAATAAGTATTGGTATTTGGATTAAATTTCCATTTAGGTATGCATTTATGTGTTCTTTAAAATTCCTTTTTGCTTCTTGGTTATAAATTTCTTCTGAATTATTAGAGTGGATAATTTCTATTCAAAGCATTTTTGAAGATCATTAGGAAGTCTTGGTTTCTTATTTGGGAGTGTTTTCCACTTGCAAATAATTTTATGTGAACACTTCTTTATTAAGGTCTTGTAAGATTCACTATAATCCTATTTCAAGGTTAACACTAGTATTATATTTTGATAACACCTTGAAATGCCTAAAGTAGATATTACTCTCATCATGGTTTGGTCTTGGTTATAATGATAAGTGGTTGATCACCACACATGGTTTAACTATCAAATATGTTCTAGGTTTTAGTCTCCCTATGCATGATAATAGAGTTACTTGCTTAATAGTTGATGTTCTCCTTTAGTTATTAAGGATTTGAGAATTGGTTTTATCTTCTACCAATAGACTTCTAGTATTATCCTTGATTTATCATTGAAGTAACTAAAGTGGTTATGGTTCTTTTTATAGTTAACTTTGGTTATAAGGATGAATGGTTTCTCATCCTATGAAGTATAGAGTTTACTCTAAGGTTTTCTTATGTTCTTTTGTTGAGGAATAAATGGAATGTAAATTTGATAGGATTCTACTTATGATCACCAAGTGATTCACAAGTTAAGGTTGGGATATCAGCCTAAGGTTGCTTACTAGTTACCTCCCTATGATTTCATGTTGTGAATAACATCTACTTATCATATAGGGTTTAACTTATAGCTTATTCTTCTATTTCTCCAAAGTATGGTCATGGAATTATTATGAGCAATTTATTCTCAATGACTTCTACTCCCAATTCTTAGGGTATATGATCATTACCCAATTGTGATAATCATGCATGGTATAGGCTTCCTATAGTATTCTAGAAGTATTTGAATATGGTTATACTAATTACCCCTCTCACTCCACAAGGACTTGGATTATAATCTAGGGTGCTACTCAATGAATGATGATGTGATTATCTAAATATGTGGTCTTCCTAAGAATTCTACCTTGCTATCTTCTGTAGCTTGTTCTTCAGGAATTCTGATAAACCTGCATCTTGTGGCATGCCTCCACCTCCTAGCTGCTTCATATTAATCCTAACTATTTTATGTAGTGGCTCAATGTGTTGGTCTCCTTGCATCAAGGTGCAAGATGATGAAATGGATGGAGTGTGAGGCTCCTTTTATAGGCTTGGGCATGCTCTAGTAACATGACACATGGGTGGATGACTCTTGCTTTAATTTGTTGAGTAAGGTGCTTGGTTGTCATGCTCTCATCCATAGCAATCCTTTAAGCATGAGGTGGCATAGCTTAGGGCTCAAGCTATGTAGATATTTTCATCCTATGTGGCATTGAGATTATCCTCTTATATGATTTATTTTTGGATAGCCAAGTGGCTTTTGTTACTAAATATCTTGTGAATGATCTCATGCTTATGGGTGAGTCACTATATCATATGTGATTGTATTTATATTATAATTGGGGTCAAAATGTCAAGAATAAGAAGTATACCCCAATTTTGAATGATGATGTTTGATTTCACCAAGGCATGATCATATGAGTTTCAAAGTACTCATATCTTATTTTATTCAAATAGTTGGAACTATAATTCGTAATGTAAACGAATTTAGTTTTGTAATATTCCACATATTTAATAAGTTATGATTGCAATAAGAATGTGTGGCTTTTATGCACTTAGGTCCTTGGGTTTTGCTATATTTGGTATTTAGTTTTAAAGTGAATTCAATTGTACCTCAAGGTAGTTGCTTAACTTTTAAGTGTTAATAATTTAGAGTTTGCTTCTTATCTCTTTGTTGGTTATATACCTCTCCCATCTCTAGGGTTTAATGATAAGCCTTTGTTGAGGTTAAGTTCAAGAGTTTAATTCAAGAAATACCATGAGGTTCATGGTAGGAATATTTATTTGTTAAAGACATGGAAAAGATAAGTGAAGAATGGTTTCTCCATTTATGGTTACTTGATTTCCAATTGAATAGATGTTCTTATGTTATGGCAAGGAATACCATGTAATGATCTTTTATGAGATCAAGCAATTGATCATTGAGTAAAGTGTTGTTGTGTTAATTTTAGTTCCATTTGATCTAACCCCTTAGATCAAATCATATTTTCCCAAAACAAGGTTTTACCAAAGTCACATTGAGGTTTATAGCGCTTGACTTGATGAGCTACTTCAATTTCACCAAGGTCAAGTGAAACTTCGCCATCATGTGACTCGTTTTACTTTAAAGCGCGAAAATTCCCCAGATTTTCTATGCATGAATGCAATGCACACATCTGTTTCCTCTATTTTTGTAACCCCAATACCTGGGATATTACAATTTACCACTCATTTAATTGTTAGAGCATGCATATTGTTAGAGAAGAACATTGGGCCGCTAACTAAAGCCATGAATCATGGTGGAAGTTTCAGTTTTGGACATATATCCTCAATCTCATATGAGAACATTAATTGTTGCTACATGCTTATGCATTAAAGAGGAGTCCATTATCTCGTTGTCTATGTTGTCCCGGTATGGATGTCTAAGTTGAGAATAATCAAAAGCGAGAAATCCAAATGCGAGCTTTCTCCTTAGACCTTTGTACAGAGCGGCATGGAGGTACCCCTTTGTGACACTTGGTTAAAACATGTGTATTGCGATAATCCCGTAATCCGAGCTAATTAGGACAAGGTGCGGGCACTATTAGTATACTATGCATGAGGCTTGCAACTTGTAAGATATAATTTACATGATACATATGCTTTATTACTACCGTTGAGAAAATTGTTTCTTGTTTTCAAAACCAAAGCTCTAGCACAAATATAGCAATCAATGCTTCCCTCTGCGAAGGGCCTTTCTTTTACTTTTATGTTGAGTCAGTTCACCTATCTCTCTCCACCTCAAGAAGCAAACACTTGTGTGAACTGTGCATTGATTCCTACATACTTGCATATTGCACTTGTTATATTACTTTACATTGACAATATCCATGAGATATACATGTTACAAGTTGAAAGCAACCGCTGAAACTTAATCTTCCTTTGTGTTGCTTCAATATCTTTACTTTGATTTATTGCTTTATGAGTTAACTCTTATGCAAGACTTATTGATGCTTGTCTTGAAAGTACTATTCATGAAAAGCCTTTGTTTTATGATTCAGTTGTTTACTCATGTCATTACCATTGTTTTGATCACTCCATTCATTACATATGCTTACAATAGTATGATCAAGGTTATGATGGCATGTCACTTCAGAAATTATCTTTGTTATCGTTTACCTGCTCGGGACGAGCAGGAACTAAGCTTGGGGATGCTAATACGTCTCCGACGTATCGATAATTTCTTATGTTCCATGCCACATTATTGATGATATCTACATGTTTTATACACATTATATGTCGTATTTATGCATTTTCCGGCACTAACCTATTAACGAGATGCCAAAGAGCCGCTTCGTTGTTTTCTGTCTGTTTTTGGTTTCGAAATCCTAGTAAGGAAATATTCTCGGAATTGGACGAAATCAACGCCCGGGGTCCTATTTTGCCACGAAGCTTCCGGAAGACCGAGGAGAGTCGAAGTGGGGCCACGAGGTGGCGACACACCAAGGCGGCGTGGCCCAAGCCCCGGCCGCGCCGGCCCGTTGTGTGGGCCCCTCGTGACGCCCCTTTACCTGCCCTTCCGCCTACATATAGTCTTCGTCGTGAAACCCCCAGCACCGAGAGCCACGATACGGAAAACCTTCCGGAGACGCCGCCGCCGCCAATCCCATCTCGGGGTATTCAGGAGATCGCCTCCGGCACCCCGCCGGGAGAGGGGAATCATCTCCCGGAGGACTCTTCACCGCCATGGTCGCCTCCGGAGTGATGTGTGAGTAGTTCACCCCTGGACTATGGGTCCATAGCAGTAGCTAGATGGTCGTCTTCTCCTCATGTGCTTCATTGTCGGATCTTGTGAGCCGCCTAACATGATCAAGATCATCTATCTGTAATTCTATATGTTGTGTTTGTCGGGATCCGATGGATAGAGAATACTATGTTATGTTGATTATCAATCTATTACCTATGTGTTGTTTATGATCTTGCATGCTCTCCGTTATTAGTAGAGGCTCTGGCCAAGTTTTTGCTCTTAACTCCAAGAGGGAGTATTTATGCTCGATAGTGGGTTCATGCCTCCATTAAATCTGGGACAGTGACAGAAAGTTCTAAGGTTGTGGATTACGCACCATACTTAATGCAATTGTCTGTTGTTTGCAACTTAATACCGGAAGGGGTTCGGATGCTAACCTGAAGGTGGACTTTTTAGGCATAGATGCATGCTGGATAGCGGTCTATGTACTTTGTCGTAATGCCCAATTAAATCTCACAATACTCATTATATCATGTATGTGCATTGTCATGCCCTCTCTATTTGTCAATTGCCCGACCGTAATTTGTTCACCCAACATGATGTTTATCTTATGGGAGAGACACCTCTAGTGAACTGTGGACCCCGGTCCATTCTTTTACATTGAATACAATCTACCGCAATACTTGTTCTACTCGTTTTCTCGCAAACAATCATCATCCACACTATACATCTAATCCTTTGTTACAGCAAGCCGGTGAGATTGACAACCTCACTGTTTCGTTGGGGTAAAGTACTTTGGTTGTGTTGTGCAGGTTCCACGTTGGCGCCGGAATCCCTGGTGTTGCGCCGGACTACATCCCGCCGCCATCAACCTTCGACGTGCTTCTTGGCTCCTCCTGGTTCGATAAACCTTGGTTTCTTTCTGAGGGAAAACTTGCCGCTGTACGCATCACACCTTCCTCTTGGGGTTCCCAACGGACGCGTGCTGTACGCGTATCACCTCCTTGAGGAAAATTCTTCGGGTTCCTCCTTCAGGAAAATTTCGTCGGGTTCTGTTCTTTCTTGAAGACAATTTCGTCGAGTTCTTCATGTAGACAAATTCGTCGGGTTCTCTCTTATATACTTTGAAATTTGCTATCTCATGCACAAATAAACAGACTTTTTTCTATCTTTTCCTTGACTCTCTTTTTCGCATGCGGTGTCAGATGCTCGGATTTGATGATATGTAAAGTGAATATACGCCGCGCAGCCCCCGAGCGTCGGGTGCGGCGAAAGTAAACGATAATCAACTTTGTGCAAAATAAAAGAACACTTAGCTTATTCGACATGATGAAGTCGATGAGTCGAGTGTAGATAAGAAGTCTAGCCAAAGTAGAAACCACCAAATAGCAAAAAATGGATGCCGCCAAATTGTTGATGAAGAAATAGCCGAGCCCCCGAGCGTTGCTGGGGTGATATCATGATTGTTGCTTAGACACGGTACCGCAGCCAGGGCAAAGTCATTATCGAGCCCCCGAGTGTTAGCCTTGATGTCGAAAGAGGTTGATGGAGTCGCGGCATCATATACGGTGAAACCATTTAGGATGAAACCATTGTCAATAATATAATATGAATCCATGAAGATGAATCCAAGATGAAGTATTTGAGATGAATCCATATTGAGGATTATGCCATTAAATATGAATCATATATTAAAGATGAATCCGTCGATACCATAGAGGATGAATCCGTTGACCCGAAGAATCCAGTAATAACCATAAAATGTCAATCCGCTGATATCATAGAGGATGAATCCATTGACCCGAATAATCCAGTAATAACCATAGAAGATGAATCCATTGACACGGAAACGCATCGGGTAATATTGTATAAGTGAACCAATAATAACCCAAAGAAAACCAATCCGGTAATCCGAAGAAAATAAATCCACTGAGCCGAAGAAGATCAAGCCACTAAGTCGAAGAAAATAATTCCACTGAGCCGAAAAAAATAATTTCACTGAACCGGAGAAGATATATCCAGAGCAGAAGAAAAGAAATTCACCAAGTAACCGAGTATATTTGTGGTAACGAAGTAATGGCGCATCCCGAGTGTCGGGTGTATTTTTTGTAATATTGTAATGGCACAGCCCCCGAGTATTCAAGTGTAGTGGAAGTAAATAATAATTGACTCTCGGAAGAGTAACACTTAGCTTTATATCGAGTGCGACGGAGTCATTGCTGAAGCAGGTCATGCAATGGGCACCGTCGATGTACTTGCACGGCGTCTGACCGGAAGTAGTTGATGAAGAGGGCGCAGTCCAAATAGTTTCGCCACCAAAGATAGTCTATGCGGCGGGCGCAGTCGAAATAGATATACGGCCGGAAATAGTTGATGAAGATGACGGGCGAGCACCCGAATATATCGGGTCCGCGATGTCGGGTCCATGGCCGGCGAACCCCCGAGTAAGACGAGTGCACCATGGCGGGCACGGTCGACCGAGCAGAGCAGTCGAAGCTTTGTTTCAATCTGCAGTTATATCGCGGCGCAAAAACTACGCACAAATAATAGTGCAAGCCGAAAAATATTTGGCGAAATAAATTTTGCGAGTAGTAATTAGTTAAAAATATAGCACCTGATATTTTTGTATCGGACGATGAGTTTGCGAGGAAATGCGGCGCAAACAAAGTGGAATGGCGTTTGGTCGGAAGAAGCCGACGGAGCAGATAATGTCGATGGGCTGATGAGCAATGTAGGTTCATCTGAACGGCCACGGCGAAGACGAAGTATTTCAGGTTGTCCACGCGACTTGGCGACTCATCGAGGTTGCAATATTATCTACTCAGCCTCAATGAGCAATTTGGCGCTGGAAACCGTAGGGCAGAGAAGGGATGGAGCAAGTGTTTAGTGTATATCACAACCTTTGGGAATCCTGGAGACTGGCTATTTTGGCTGCAGGATTTCGCTTATTATACTGAGGATCACCACTGTCAACATCAGTGGCGGAGCTTAAAAGTTAAAACAACAATTGGTCCATGCTGGGCATCATCACCGTCAACATCAGTGGCTGAGCTTAAACCAACTATTGATCCACCTTCATCATCATCGTCAATTGCGGGAGTACCAATCGCAGTGGATGTGGTCATGTGAAGAAGAATCAGAATGTTCCCGTATAGCACCAGGTGAAGCAATTGCATAGGATTCCGGCGAACCTATATCTAGCAGTCTGCAAGTGATGGACTTTGGCTTGGCCGTCTGTTGTACTTTTTTTACATATCCATACAGGTAAGAGATAACTGTCATTGAAGTGATTTAAAAGAGAAAAAATGTATAATGTGTAACATATATTGTCTACCTTACTGCCAAAGTCTGATCTATTTTATTTTCTTCTCCTGCACGGGTTCAACAGGTTCAGAATACAGACAGGTTCAGAATACAGAGAAACATGAACTTGGGCAAATGATGATTATATTCCTACGCATGAATGGGCGATGTGGTGTGCTTGCTATCTATGGAGAGAGTAGTCCTGATCTGTATGTTCTGATATACTTAGTGTTTACTATTTTGGAACAGTTTGTGGCATGTATAGAACCCAAATAGGTTGCATAGCCGTACCTTTTTTCATATAGACTAAGGAATTTCTTTAGACTATGTGCCTTTTTCTCCAATCAAGATTGTAGAAGTATCTCCTATCACAAACACGAGTTACAATGCCCTAGATTATGTATGACAATATAGTAGGCTTATCTGTATAGAAATTATCGAAACAAAGTATTAATTTGTAAATTAAATGTACAAACAACAAATACATTGTGTTATGAATTCAAATTATATAGCTTGAGACTACTTTATTGCCAATCACTCTGGGCGTTCGGGAAATCCCGAAAGTTCGGGACGGGAAATTCGGGAGAAATATATTTCGGGAGCTGGGGAATGACACCCGAAAATGCAACAAAAAATGTGAATCCCGACAATTCGGGTACCCGACAATTCGGGTTCGGGATCGGGAAATCCTGAATAGCCCGATTTATACACAGAACCAAAACAAGAAAACATCAGCGTTGTGCTTCAGGGACAGGAGCTTCGTGTGGGTCGACGCGGAGGACCTCCTCCCGTTCCGCAACGGCTTCCTGCGACACGCCGAGAGAACCAGCAAGTTCGCGCTTGCCTGCGCCGTGAGCGACGCGCTCGACGAGGTCACGCGTCGGGTTGACGCCGGCCTATCGTGCGGCTGCAGCGACGTCAGGGTCATGAAGAAGCAGGTCCGTCAACGACGGCCTCCGGAGAGGCGCGCACGACCGACGCCGTCGACGCCGCTGCGGCGAGTAGAACCGCCGCTCTTGGCCTGTGGTCTCTGGCTGTGGCGGCTGGGAAAGGGGTCAGGGATACGAGGACTGGGGAGAGTGGACGAGCGCTCGTGACCTCGTGTAGTAGTCTAGGTTTCCTGAACTTGGGCTGGGCCTCGCTACAACTTGGGCTAGGTTGCAGTTTTGATGGGCTGGAGTCTATTCTTTCGGGATACTCGGGATATTCGGGACACCACCTTACAAACCCGAATTTCCTGAACTAATTTCGGGAAATCAAAACACGTTCCCGAATTAATACTCGGGTTTTTCGGGTTCGGGATATACGGGTTCGGGATCGGAAATTTCGGGTTCGGGATTCGGGTTTCGGGATTTATGCCCGGAGTGAATTGCCAAGATAGCAGGTCTTAATTTGAGATTTACGACCATGGCCAAATAGTTATTTACTATTATACGGTTGAGTAAATCTTATTACGTTGTAGATGTAGGATCAAATATGCTTATTCAGATCTCATATGAAAAATGATTATTCGGAATGCATGTAACACTCGAATAATATGTTAGTTTGTTTCTCTATATTAGTGTCACCCCATGTTTTAAAACTCTTATGTCTTATTGATATATTTATTTTATGTTTTCCATTCCCATGTTATGGTCAACCCTAAAAGGAATTCAATACCATGTTCCAAAACAAAAATAGTCCGGTTTGTGTTCCTCAACTAACATTAGTATCCACACTTCATTTGTTAGTTCTGAAACTGAATGTAGACACCTTTAAACTATTTAAATTGTTTATTTTCATCACTCTGAGTGTTGAAGTGTGGATTTACGTGACTGGATGTAGAGGTGTAGTCAGTTGGCATGTTCAGTAATAAGGCTGAACAAAAAGGATATTTATATTAGAAGAAAACACATAGAAAAAACATCCAGAAACCAATAGAGTTTCCTTGCTAAGTTTTCCAGTTTGCAAGTTAATGGATGAAAACTATAATATCACACAAATAAACACCAACACATGCGGATGCGTGTGGATGACAATTTGAATTATGCACAAGTTGTGACAAGGTATCCCGAAAAAACGGTCAGCTGAACCTTTGTCTTTCATAGGACATATACTGAGGAGTTTGTATTGACAAAAAAATTAACATGAATTGAGCTGTCATATTGTTTGTCTCCTGGTCGCATCAGCGACGCACTATATTGGACACAACTGAGCTATTTTGGTCAAAACATCTTCGTAAGCTGATTTGAGGTGTAAATTATGATACTTTTGTTATTCCAAGGTGGTTGTAGTTTACTAATTTGTTTATTCTCTTGGGTAGTATTAACCGAGTTTCTTGATGCTATCCACTTGATTTGAGTTTTATACTGAAAGGATAGAGTGCATTTGTAATATGATTAGTTAGCTTGCCTTTATTATCTCGCGGCCATTTTCCCACGGATGATGTTTGGGTGAGCATGCCAAAGGTTGTCCAGGCCGGTGGATGTTATGTATATCTTGTGTTTGACCATTCTATGCATGTACTAATTATTAAATATTAGTTACTACCTATACATGCAAAAATATCACAATTTGATGCATATGTTGTATCTGCAGGGCGAAAATGAAATCAGTTCAGTGAACTGCTACTGGCTACTGATGTCCTCCTATCTATGTAATATTTTCTTTGTTTATCATACAAGCACCTTACCTACCGTTAGACATTCAGACCAGAGAACTTCTGGAAAAGTAGGGAATTCACCGCCATGTTGATCCTTTCATTTAGTTTACTTTAGTTTCTAACTCCATCCATTTATGAAGCCAACTGATATTTATTGTTCTAAATCAAACATCATGTGTGCTCCGTCGTTCCCTATTTGGTCTACTTCTCATACTATAACATGTATTTGTCGCGCTTATGATGCATCAGTGGCATGAGTAATTGCAATTTTGAAACGTGGTGTTGACTCTGATCAAATTGATGTGGAACATAGAAGAGAAGAAAGCATTCAACACTTTCTAGGGTTTTGATAACATCTACATGGATAAAAGAGAATCTGAATAGACATTTTGGAAGTGAATATGCCTGGCTATACTACTGCCAAAATTTAGCAAGCAGAGAAGCCATTTCTTTCTCTCTCTAATACTAATTCCCATCTCATGAAATTTTGATTCTATTTTGATTAAAAAAAGTAGGGCTGGCCTTTAAGATAGGATTCCATAATACCACGCTGACAATGAGAAGGTTGGCGTGAAACTCACGAGAAACAAGGATATGCGGGTTATTTATGTAAAACAAGCTGATATTCTTGCTTCCCCATCACCCCATGTATATTGTAGGTAGCTTACCCATTCTTGACCATACGCTTGCAAGTCACAACTAATCTTACGTTTTCATGGAGCAAATTTCCTTTTCCTATAAAATGAATATCTGAGATTCCTTCATACTTTATTTTTCCAATAGAAAACATTTTGCTAATAAAGGAAAAAATGGAATATGTATATGAGGTTTCAGCGTTCATGTGAGCTGTGAGATTAGTCGCACACTTCGTACCTATTTACATCTACTTGTGCCATTACGACAGAGTGCTAAAATTATAGACAACGCTGGTGACTATACCACACCAGTCACGTTGTGCCACAACGCAATCCATGCGGCGCGGCGAAGCGCGCCTATATATCTAGTACTCCCTCCGTTCTTTTTTAATTGACTCGGATTTAGTACAAATTTGTATTAAATTTGAGTCAATTAAAAAAGAACGGAGGGAGTACTTTTTATCTAGCATCTCGATCAATGTTCCTTCTCCGATGGGCGATTTACACAAAAATAACCCAAAAGTGGAAGAAAAGCACAGACTAACCCTTCGGCGAAACTATTTCACCAATCTAACCCTTTTGTGTGGCGCCCCTCCCACGGGCGCCACACATGTCCATGTGGCTCCCCTCCTGCCGGCGCCACACACCCAGCCGACGTGGCACCATCGACGCTGAGCTGGTGCGCCCATCCGACGTGGCAGCATGTGTGGCGCCCCTCCCAACGGCGCCACACATGCACTTGTAATCCCCCAAAACATACCGTGAGACAATTCCTATGGGACTTAGCCGTTTTGCGAGGCTCGATGTGTGGCGCCGATGCCACGGGCGCCACACCAGCACGTGTGGCGCCGATGCCACGGCGCCACACATCCACTTAAGTGTGGCGCCCGCGCCCGCCCCAGCCCGACCCAGCCAGTTCTTCTCTTCTTTTCTTCTCTCCTCCCACGGAACCGCCGCCGCCGCCCGCCTCCCCTTCGCCCCCCCCCCACCAAATCGAGCAAGAAATCATCAGATCTGTCCGGCCAACTCCTTCCTCCTCCATTCCTCAAGGTATTCCCCTTCGATTCCCTCCGATTCATCCACTAGTATTGGTGGATTTGGTAGATTTGGGTATGAACCCTAGATATGGAAATTTATGTTGTCTGGATTTGGATATGAACCATTGATATGGAAATCAATGTTGGTGGAATCTACATTGTAGTATATGTGTTTGAACCAAAGATTTGTTGGAGCCCTAGATATGAAATTTTACATGTATGTGTTGAAATCCTATGTATGTATGTGTTGAAATGTCATGCATTTGCCTAGCAAATGCATTCAAATTTGTTACATATGCCTAGCAAATGCCTATTCAAACTTGTTGCACTCAAATGTGTGTATGTATGGGTGATTCGAAAGTTAGATATATTGTCTTACATATGTATGTATGTGGTGAAAGGCAAAATTGGAGCTTAGCAAATGCATATTCTATTGTCTAACATATGTCTATTATGTGCCTAGGAATGGTATGTCTTACGAAATTCATATGTGTGATGTATTTGGATATGAACTCTCATGTATTTGGATATTCTCATGTATGTGTTGCTCATTTTTGTTAGTGGAATGACTCATAACATGGTTGTGTAAACATGTAGGATGGTGTGGCTTCTGGATGAAGAGTACGACAGGGAGCACCGGGCTGTTCATATGACGGAGAGGGAAACGGATCTTCACCCTTTGAAGATTCGTTATCATGGCACATCGGATATACCTTATGACGAGAGGTACACGGAGTTCATCCGGCCTACCGGTCTTATGCCGTTCATATCCCTTGTAAGCCGTGGGGGGCCACACATGAACCCCTCGGCACTCACCGCCCTTGTCGACCGGTGGAGGCCGGAGACTCACACCTTCCACTTGAGGGCCGGCGAGATGGCCCCTACTCTCCAGGATGTTTCCATGATCCTTGCACTACCTATTCGGGCGAGCCACCGTGTATGAACACAGCTTCGATGGGTGGCGCCGGCGAGATGGAGGGGCTTATTGGCGGTGGCTCCTCCGGCGCTAGCAAATCCAAAGCAGAGAGTTCCCGCCGGCGCGTCTTTCGAATGGATCAGGACTAACTTTGGAGAATGCCCCATAGAGGCCGACGAGGACACTCGGAGGACGTACGCCCGCGTGTACTTATGGTACATGATTTCCGGGACTCTCTTTCACGACGGTGGGGGTAAGCTGGCCCATTGGTGTTGGTCGAAGGCGCTTACGGTGTTGGACGACCGGTGGAGTTGGGGAACAACGGCACTTGCCTACCTCTACCGGCAGGTGATGATTTGTTCTATGTACTATTTTCCTATAGTAGTGCGCTACACAAAGTAGTAACCAAATATCTTATGTACGCAGTTGGACGAAGCTTGTCGCAGGACTGGGAGCAAGACTGGGAGCGGCGGTATTGGTGGATGCATGCTCCTACTTTTCGTATGGAGCTGGGACCGCCTATCAGTTGGGCGTCCCGGGGTACTCAACGAGACGCCATGGCCTCATCACCCTCACTTTCCCGATCGGGAGCCCACTTGGGCATACCTTTGGGACAATGTCTCGGAGATGACGAGCGATCCAATGGTCATGTACAGGCAGTACACTACGGAGTTGGACACTCTTACCGCTGAGCAGGTAACCGATCACTGCGGAGTTGCAATCCTAGTTTTGATTGATTCTACTGGCATGTTCTAAATAATTGTATGCTGCAGGTGGAATGGGAGCCATATGGTACCTACTACCATATTGGCGCGGGGATGGCTGACCTGAACCCCAAGTGCACGGAGGAGGCGCGATTCTGGCGTATGCGCTGCCCACTCATATGCATGTGGCTTGTTGAACACCACCAGCCGCAAAGAGTGATGAGAAAGTTTGGGCTGTATCAGGAGTGCCCACCAATGTGGCAAGACACGGACAAGGCGCTTCACGGGTAAACTTACGGAATCATGCGATGGAAGATTCTTGATAGAAGAGGTACAAACTAACTTGTTGATTCTTGCGAGGCTTGATAGGCAGCGGCAGAGGAAGATCACAAATTGGCCGAGTCCATCATAGCGGCCACATCGCGGCGTTCCAACACTGCTTGGAAGCGGCACGGAATGCTGGCCCTGAGCAGATTGTGCCTCACGACTTCACCGCTTTCAACAACTACCTCGAGTGGTTCCATCAGAACACGCGTATCGAGCTAGTGAAGCGCGCGTATCGTGAGGAGATCTTGGACGACCCCATCCAGTTCGATGAGGTTGCGCAAAGCCAGCACGACACTTTTGCTCGCAGAGGGAGATCGACTTCTATTGCTTCCGAGCTGAACTTCGTGGTAATGGATTCTCTCACTAACTAGTACATCATCTAGATTGCCATGTGCTCGCTTAAATTGTGTATGCTATGTTTGTCACAGCGGGAGGAGATCCAAAAAACAGCTGAGGAGTGCGAGGTTATGTGGGAGCAGAGCCACAGAGATGAAAAGCCTGTCGGACCGTTGCGGAATTTCATTAAGGTATGATCACCAACTTTGAATGTACGCAATTATGTTCTGGTGGCTTTGTAACCGTGAGTTCCATGACGCGTGAACACTGCACGAAAGATGCGGCGGTTAGCGAACTTGCTAGGTTGCCGCGAAGGCGAAATCCCTACATCCTCCTCTTCCGAAGAACCGCGGTATGGACTATTTTGTTGTCTGTGAAACATGTTCTTACTAATTTCAACTTTCGTAATCTCATGTGTTCATGTTTCGAAGATTCCTCCCGAGGACGACCTAATTCTGAGTCAAGGCATACTTCCGAAGCGTACCTCCAAGCAACGGTCGGCTTACCGGCTTGAAGCCAAGGGGCAAGGCTCCAAACCGGTACACTCCGGAAGATTATGTCAACCGAGGAAAGAAGGTTGTCACTGATGAGGATGACGGGCCGCCGCGGAGATCAGCTATGTCGAGGATGAGGAACGACGAGCCGTTCTCTTCAGACGAGGAGGAGGAGCAGGAGCAGCAGCAGCAGCAGCAGGAGCATCAGCAGGAGTAGCAGCAACAACAGCCAAGGCAGCGGACGAAGAGGATGGCCGTCCGGAAGCAGCCCACGAGGACGGCACGTCGAGGACGCTACTAGGATGTGCTACGTGTTGTTGTGAACTCTATATTCATAAGTATCGATTTGTGAACCCTATGTCATTTCGAACCATGGTCCGTAATGCTACTTGTTGTTTGAATCTACGTGCTACAATGTGACCTATGAAGTGTTATATGTGTATGTCATGAAATTGCTACTTATTGTGTCCAATGTTGTACTCGTAATCTGTTGGAGTTTGGTAGGATTTTTCATGTTTTCAACACAAGTCCATGTGTGGCGCCCTTCCCACCGGCGCCACAAGTGCTAGTGTGGCGCCCGTGGCATCGGCGCCACACATGCCAACTTATATGAACTATTGGGACCAAAACATCCAGGGGCTCCGGACGATAAGTCCTTAGCCGTTTTCGCGAGCCTCTATGTGTGGCGCCCGTGGCATCGGCGCCACACAGGCTGGTGTGGCGCCCGTGGCATCGGCGCCACACATCGAGCCTCGCAAAACGGCTAAGTCCCAGAGGAATTGTCTCACAGTATGTTTTGGGGGATTACAAGTGCATGTGTGGCGCCGTTGGGAGGGGCGCCACACATGCTGCCACGTCGGATGGGCGCACCAGCTCAGCGTCGATGGTGCCACGTCGGCTGGGTGTGTGGCGCCGGCAGGAGGGGAGCCACATGGGCATGTGTGGCGCCCGTGGGAGGAACGCCACACAAAAGGGTTAGATTGGTGAAATAGTTTCGTCGGAGGGTCAGTATGTGCTTTTCTTCCACTTTTGGGTTATTTTTGTGTAAATCGCCTCTCCGATGAAGCTGCTTTCTCTTTTGAATAGATCTTGTACGTGGCCTTCAATTAGCTCATACTTTATTTGCTTCGGAACTTGGACTACGGCAGTCGCTGTTTGTTCAGCTGGCTTGTCTCCAGGACTGCGCGTTGATGGCAAACGATTCCTGTGATAGGGCGCCGCCGACCAGCTTCTTAATTTCCGATCCAATCTTCTCCTTTGACTTTCTTCAGGATTTTGATAACTCCTTGGATTAGTACCACATCGTAGCTTTTACAGGGACTCCCGCAACTTGAATCGTAGCTTTAGGGATGAGACTTTCTGTAACTTAAAAAACGTAAACCACGGCAGAGACGAAAACGTCCACACATGTCGACCAAGACGGAGGAAAGGTCAGCCGTGGCGGAGCGAAACCAAACGCGCCCCGCTGATGAGTAGCCCCAGATGCAATCTAATGTTTGAAGATGATCTCCGCGCGGTTCCAGTGAAGCCGTGATGAAGCTGACGGTGCTGATGCCGATGCAGATGAATCGACCAATGATGATCTTGATAATGATGTATAGGGATCTCGCCCGGATAACAAAATTCAGTCGTCACGATCCCCACAGACGGCGCCAATTGACGAGGGATCACCTCGCCAATGCCTACGTATTGTAGACTTGGGTTTCGGGAGAGAGCGACGATGGAGATTCCGGGAGCGAGATTAGGCACACGACGTACCCAGCTTCGGGTCCCCTCGGTGGAGGATCCCTACGTGCTGCTAGCAATCCAGTATATGATCATATGTATGTTTACAGGGTGTCGCCATAGACGGAGCTATGTTGTCTATATTCTGTCTATCTATTGTCCTCCCCACTATCGGGTGTCCTGGCTGACTTTATATATGCAACCAGCCTAGGGTTTTACAAGAGTCCTAGTCGATTACTTCTTCGGGTTGTCTTGTTGGGCCTTCTCCATAATGGGCCGAGCTGAGCCAGGTATACTAATAATGGGTACCCGAAGGGTATACCCATGTCACTCGCACACCCACCCTTTGTTGCAATCCCCGACCCTGGGTCCTCGCCGGTGCGCTTATACCAATTAAGGATGGCCCCCGACCACGACGACAATTCTGGGCTAACTACCATAAATTCCTTCGCCGGTAGTTGCAACCCATCATAGACCGCATTACCGTGGGGACTTAGGGTTCCCCAACCTCACCGCTTGTCCTTAACTGGATCAAGTGTCTACGGTAAGCGCATCCGTTGATGTACGAGAGGTGGAAATACAATTGACTACTCCGTCCCACTCCAGATCTTATGGTTAACACGAGTTTTACGGCACAAGAATCACTGGACGACATTTGTTGTTTAATCCTAGATGGATATAAACCCATTGCAATGGAACCTCCACCATGTCAACACATTCCATGGTTCCATTGCCAACCACATAGTTATATTCATAGTTATGAAAGTAGTACTTTTGCTTTTCATGAAAGAGTGATAAGTATAGTACTTTGCAAGTAATTTGGTAAAAATACTCAAATGACATGAGCAAGCGATGAACTTGCCTGAAGACTGCAAAGTGTTGCAGTTCGATGGTGTGGATTGACCCTTGTCCTCTGTTGCTGAAAAATAGCATCATTGTGCGATAAGGGCAATGGTTAAATAAGCAATTATGCATGGTTCAGCTTTTAGGGTTTTGTTTTCCCCCTCGAGATGCTTTATTATTTCATGTAAGAGGTAATTACTAAGAACAATTTAGGGATACTCTGTTTAGGGTAAAATACTACCTTGAAATGTTGTCAAGGTTTTTTCAGAGTCCAAAAGTATTTATGGACTTATTTTTATCATTAAAAATATAAGATTTGATTTTTAATGATTAATTCCTTGTATTTAAATATGACTCATTTTGAATTGTCTCAATAATTCCTATTCATATTTTATTATGATAGATAATTTTATTCTGAGTGATTTTCATATTTTTATTTATTTTTTTAGAGTTCTTAACCATTTTCTATTCTTTTTCAAAGTTTGTGGTTTTAACAAAATTGTGAAAAGACAGTTTTGCCCCTGGGCCCACCTGTCAGTGGAGCCCAACGGGTTAGGTCAAACCGACCCGTTCGGTCCGGCTCGGTCGGCCTCATTCGCACCCTTCTCTCTCTCTCTCGCAGAAACCCTAACCCTAAATGGCTCCCGCGACGCTCGCGTCGCCTCCGCCGTCGCTGGTCGATTCCGGCTGACTCCGGCGGTACTGGCCCTCGCCATGGGGCGCAATCGACGCAGCCCGTGACGGCGCGTCGATCTGACGCGTGCATCCTGGTTCACTCGTCCTCGACCCTCTTTGGTGCTAGGGTTGCGGTCCTCGCCGGCGATGCGTGTCGGCGGACGGTCCTGACCTCCCTGGTGTCGCTCGACGGCTTGCTGTGGTGGTGCTGGGCGCGGTGGTGCTCGACGTGGCCTGGCCTGGCTGCGGCTTGGCGTTGTCGTGGCCTGGTCTGTACCGCTGCATCCGCCATGGCTGCGTCTACGAGCTCCTGCTCCCAGGTATGTTCGCCTCCGTCTCTTCTTTCCCTGTTCTTCCTCCTCCCTTGCTCTGGATACTCTTGCATCCATCTCCTTGGTGTGCTGGCCTTGCCGCATACACCAGATCTAGCTCCTCCTTCACCTCTTGGTCGAGCTTAGGCCATGGCTGCTTCTCCTCGTGGAGTTGCTGCCATGCTGTGCTGCTACTGCTGTGCTAGGCTGGCTGCTGCTACGCTCTCTGCTGCTGCTGTGACTCATGTGCAATAGCTCATGAGCACTTTATGATGCTCATGACCTGCTAGATTGTTCTTGCTACTACTGCTGGTGCAAGACTATCATGTATGATCATTTCTTGGCCCCTGGCTTGATTACAGTATGTAATCCTTGCATTCTTGCAAGAGCCAGTGCCTCTGTGATATGTTCATTGCGTTGTAACTCATGGGATTGCTCAATTGAGCATGATTGTTGGCTAGACAGTTCCCTCTCTTGATGGTGTGCTTCTGGATACAATTGTAATGCATCTCTTTAATTATCACGTTATATCTTGGTTGATTAATTGTGGCTCTAGATGATCCTGTGATCTCCAGGCTTACTGGTGGCTTATGTGTATGCTTGGTTCAATCAGGATGCTGCTATGGCTTGTGTATATAGCTCTTCACCATGTACTGGTGGTTGCTGTTTGCTTGTGAATCTATTGTTGTTGCTCTTCTAGAGTTTATGTGATGCTCAAGCTGGTGCTGATGCATGCTGGTGCTTCCTCAGGCCCTTGCTATTGCTTGCAATGATCCATTGGATCATCTGCAAGACCTGGTGCATGGTTTACTTATATGTTTCATTTATCTGTGTAGTTCTGATTTATTAAATAGATAAATGATGTGAACTGCCTTGCAGTGATGATCACATAAGTAGATTTAGTAGAGCTAGAGGGATGACAACTATTTGTTGGGGACCCTATAGCTCCCTTTGAATCCTTCTGGGTAATAATCTGCTATTTGGCTTGATGATTTTGTGGTTGAAGTCACTACAAGAAAAGTTGCCATGGCCGACGAAGTTGAAGTCGCGCCGTGGTTGCTGGTGTACCATGGCCGACGATTTTGATCCCTCCGTGGTGCATGTCAAAACTTTTTTTTTCTCGTTTTTGAGGCCACCTAGCCCGACGAAAGCGGCCAAAACGTCGCGTATGGTGGCCGGGACGTGGTGCATCGCGAATTCTCGGGTTCGCCGGCCGAGTCAACGCAAATCCGCACCGCCGAGGGATGTAGGGCCCACATGGCAGCCTCTCTGGCATTGTTTTTTTTCTCGATCGCGCCATCTCGTTCAACGTTCTCCGATCGAGCCGTTTACGATGCAGGATCATGGGTCCCGCATGTCATCCTCTATGAACCAAAATTCTTTCTATTCTTGGATTTTTTTGACCCCACGATTTACGGCTACTTCCTTTTTCTTTTGATCCCTTGCCGCCTTGGAAACGTTGAGACCGCTCGTTGCTAAATGGGACCCGCATGTCATCCTCTATGTGCAATCAACTTTCTTTTCTTGGAGTTTTTTTTGGCACCTCAAATTTGGTCACTTGCCTTTTTCTTTCGATCCCCTGCCGCCTCTCAAACGGTGATACCGCTGCTCGCTAACCGGGACCCGCATGTCATCCTCTATGCACTATAAAACTTTCTTTTCTTGAATTATTTTTGGCACCTCATATTTGGTCACTTGCCTTTCTCTTTCGATCCCCTGCCGCCTCTCAAACGGTGATACCGCTGTCTGCTAAATGGGACCCGCATGTCATCCTCTATGTACTATAAAACTTTCTTTTCTTGGAGTTTTTTTTGGCACCTCAAATTTGGTCACTTGCCTTTTTCTTTCGATCCCCTGCCGCCTCTCAAACGGTGATACACGCTGTCGCTAACTGGGACCCGCATGTCATCCTCTATGTACTATAAAACTTTCTTTTCTTGAATTATTTTTGGCACCTCATATTTGGTCACTTACCTTTTTCTTTCGTTCTCATGCCACGTTTGAAACGTTGAGGAACCTGCTGGCTCATGGGACCCGCATGTCATCCTCTATGTACTATAAAACTTTCTTTTCTTGGAGTTTTTTTCACCCTCTGATTTTTGGCAATTTCTTTTT
>NC_061514.1:335837122-335871588 GCF_022539505.1 Lolium rigidum
AAGTAGTATCTTAGGGTGTTCTCATAGGACCTCGTGAGAATACCAACTTGTTAAGACAATGTTTGTAATAAAGTATGGAGTGTTATGACCTGCAATGTTTCTGTTGTACCACTCTGAGGGATATGGCAAATTGTGAAGAAGTCCCTTCACAAAGATCATATCAACGACTTGTATACTACAACATGCAGTGGTATGCTGGGTCACCGCACATCCCCAAGCTTAGACGCTTGAGTCTTCTTAAAATATGCAGGGGTGAACCACCGGGGCATCCCCAAGCTTAGAGCTTTAACTCTCCTTGATCATATTGTATCATCTCCCTCTCTTGATCTTTGAAAACTTCCTCCACACCAAACTCGAAACAACTCATTAGAGGGTTAGTGCATAATAAAAATTCACATGTTCAGAGGTGACATAATCATTCTTAACACTTCGGACATTGCACAAAGCTACTGGACATTAATGGAACAAAGAAATTCATCCATCATAGCAAAAGAGGCAATGCGAAATAAAAGGCAGAATCTATCAAAACAGAACAGTCCGTAAAGACGGATTTTATTGAGGCACCAGACTTGCTCAAATGAAAATTCCCAAATTGAATGAAAGTTGCGTACATATCTGAGGATCACGCACGTAAATTGGCATATTTTTCCGAGCTACCTACAGAGAGGCAGGTCGAAATTCGTGACAGACAAAGAAATCATGTTTCGCGCAGTAATCCAAATCTAGTATGAACCTTACTATCAACGACTTTACTTGGCACAACAATGCACAAAACTAAGATAAGGAGAGGTTGCTACAGTAGTAAACAACTTTCAAGACTCAAAAATAAAATAAAAGTGCAGAAGTAAAATAATGGGTTGTCTCCCATAAGCGCTTTTCTTTAACGTCTTTCAGCTAGGCGCAGAAAGTGTATATCAAGTGTTATCAAGAGACGGAGTATCGATATCATAAGCTGCCCCATCTGTAGTGGTACTAAGGGCTTTGTCAATTTTAGGCCTATAATAATATTTTTTGTTTTAGGCACTTTAGAGACATACATAAACTTTTGCTCCTTACCCACATAAGCTTTCTCTCTAAACTTTATAGATGAAAAGGTTGAACCCAATGTTCCCATAGCCTCTTCAAGTTCACTAATCCTTTGGGTTTGATTATCATGAATAGCACAAGATTCTAAGATGGCGATTCTCTCATTAATTCCACCTAGAGATTTGTCAAGTTTATCAGTGCTATCAAGTAATGCTCCCAAAGTAGTATCAATACTTGGAAGGTTTTGCTCTATGGTTTCCAACTTTTTCATGACATCTTCAAGAGAGGTTTCAATTTTAACTTCATTAACAGGTGGTATTCCAAATAAACTCTCAATAATGCAACTAGCTTCTAAAACAGGAGCGCCTAGGAAGTTACCTCCTCGCGAGACAATCAAGAACATACCTATTCCAACTAGAGATATCAACATAAAAATTCCCGAGTAGGATAGTGGTGGAGTGTTTCTTAGTGCACCTATTATGGGCAACACTAATTCTATACCAAGCATCTTTTAAACATTCTCCCCTTGTTGCTTAAACGAACGAACTTCAACTTCAGGATTACTCATTTTAGCAGTAGTAAATAAAGCAAACTAGATAAAATAAATGCAAGTAACTAATTTTTTTGTGTTTTCGATATAGAGAACAAGACAGTAAATAAAGTAAAGCTAGCAACTAATTTTTTGTGTTTTGATATAATGCAGCAAATAAGAAAGTAAATAAAATAAAGCAAGACAAAAACAAAGTAAAGAGATTGGATTGTGGAGACTCCCCTTGCAGCGTGTCTTGATCTCCCCGGGAACGGCGCCAGAAAAAATGCTTGATACGCGTACAGCACGCGTCCGTTGGGAACCCCAAGAGGAAGGTGTGATGCGTACAGTGGCAAGTTTTCCCTCAGAAAGAAACCAAGGTTTATCGAACCAGGAGGAGCCAAGAAGCACGTCGAAGGTTGATGGCGGCGGGATGTAGTGCGGCGCAACACCAGGGATTCCGGCGCCAACGTGGAACCTGCACAACACAACCAAAGTACTTTGCCCCAACGAAACGAGTGAGGTTGTCAATCTCACCGGCTTGCTGTAACAAAGGATTAGATGTATAGTGTGGATGATGATTGTTTGCGTGAAAATAGTAGAACAAGTATTGCAGTAGATTGTATTCAATGTAAAAGAATGGACCGGGGTCCACAGTTCACTAGAGGTGTCTCTCCCATAAGATAAACAGCATGTTGGGTGAACAAATTACAGTCGGGCAATTGACAAATAGAGAGAGCATGACAATGCACATACATGATATAATGAGTATTGTGAGATTTAATTGGGCATTACGACAAAGTACATAGACCGCTATCCAAGCATGCATCTATGCCTAAAAAGTCCACCTTCAGTGTTATCATCCGAACCCCTTCCAAGTATTAAGTTGCAAACAACGGACAATTGCATTAAGTATGGTGCGTAATGTAATCAATAACTACATCCTCGGACATAGCATCAATGTTTTATCCCTAGTGGCAACATCACATCCACAACCTTAGAACTTTCTCGTCATCGTCCCGCATTTAATGGAGGCATGAACCCACTATCGAGCATAAATACTCCCTCTTGGAGTTAAGAGCAAAAACTTGGCCGAGCCTCTACTAATAACGGAGAGCATGCAAGATCATAAACAACACATAGGTAATAGATTGATAATCAACATAACATAGTATTCTCTATCCATCGGATCCCGACAAACACAACATATAGAATTACGGATAGATGATCTTGATCATGTTAGGCAGCTCACAAGATCCGACAATGAAGCACATGAGGAGAAGACGACCATCTAGCTACTGCTATGGACCCATAGTCCAGGGGTGAACTACTCACTCATCACTCCGGAGGCGACCATGGCGGTGAAGAGTCCTCCGGGAGATGATTCCCCTCTCCGGCAGGGTGCCGGAGGCGATCTCCCGAATCCCCCGAGATGGGATTGGCGGCGGCGGCGTCTCTGGAAGGTTTTCCGTATCGTGGCTCTCGGTACTGGGGGTTTCGCGACGAAGACTATATGTAGGCGGAAGGGCAGGTAAAGGGGCGTCACGAGGGGCCCACACAACAGGCCGGCGCGGCCAAGGCTTGGGCCGCGCCGCCCTGGTGTGTCTCCACCTCGTGGCCCCACTTCAACTCTCCCTCGGTCTTCTGGAAGCTTCGTGGCAAAATAGGACCCTGGGCGTTGATTTCATCCAATTCCGAGAATATTTCCTTACTAGGATTTCTGAAACCAAAAACAGCAGAAAATAGAAATTGGCTCTTCGGCATCTCGTTAATAGGTTAGTGCCGGAAAATGCATAAATACGACATATAATGTGTATAAAACATGTAGATATCATCAATAATGTGGCATGGAACATAAGAAATTATCGATACGTCGGAGACGTATCAGGAGGACCCGAAGAATTTTCCTCAGGAAGGACCCGAAGAATTTTCCTCAGGGAGGACCCGAAGAATTTTCCTCAAGGAGGACCCGAAGAATTGTCCTCAGGGAGGACCCGAAGAATTATCTTCAAGGAGGACCCGAATAATTATCCTCAAGGAGGATCCGAAGAATTGTCCTCAAGGAGGACCCGAAGAATTGTCCTTAGGGAGGACCCGAAGAATTGTCCTCAAGGAGGACCTGCAGAAATTTTCTTCAAGGAGGAACTCGACGAAATTTTCAGCAAGGAGGAACCCAAAAAAAATGGGTCCATTAACTCGGTCATATTGTTCCGAGCAAGAGCATCGGTGATGTACCCGACAATATAGAAGAACCAATATATTCGGCTGTCTCATCAAGCCCGAGAGAAAAATCGAAGAACCCCAAAATGGGTCATTGCATCAGCCGAACAAGGCACTTGACAAAATATTCTCAGAGCACCAAAGTCGTGAATAATCTCTGAATGCCGCAAAACTCTGCGAAGGTAAGACCCCGGGTCCGTCCTGAGCGACGTGGCACCGTCTCTGACGTCGGTTTGCTACTTTTTTCCGTATCAATAGATACGAAGAAAAATCCTAACGGACGCGTTAGGTACCCGATAAAACATGACTGGGACTCGACAGATGGTAAGACCTTAAGCGGCACATGTCGAGTTAACACCAGTATCCCGAGATCATGTCCAGGGATGTGATCTTGAAGTAGGTTCTTGCGGGATTGCCACAAGAGCAGTTAACTGGTACCTGATCCGTCAGATGAACCAGCCCCATTTACCATTATCCCCGAACAGCATAGATAGCAACGGCCTGGAGTCAATAAAACGAGGGGCTGCGCCCGTAAATATAGTCAAGTTCTTTATCGAGTAGTACAACTTGAGTCTATGCCCGTGTGCAAGCACCTGCCCATAGGCTCGGGGCTACTCTTATCGAGAGTATTGTTCACCCTCCGGATAAGATACAAGAAAGAGGAAAAATTGTGGTGTCGACAGCAAGTTGAGCCTACACCCAAGTGCAAACACTTGGCTGTAGCCTCGGGGGCTACTCCCATCGGGAGCGCTGGCCGCGCACCCGATAGAAAAAAAACTTCAATAACATCTATGACAATCAAGGTTTGTAGACTCAACTCGATTCTACGACTCGAGTGGAGCCTACTCCCATCGGGAGCACATGGATTTCATCAAGTCCTCCAGAAATATAGTTAAGTTCTTCATCGAGTAGTACAACTTGAGTCTATGCCTAAGTGCAAGCACTTACCCATAGAGTCGGGGGCTACTCCCATCGGGAGCGCTGTCGCGCACCCGATAGAAAAATAACTTCGAGAACCGTCGACATCATTTATGCTACACATGATCTACGACATGGACCTCGCCTTTGGAGATGATTATGCTTGGAGTCTCTACGCAAGTCTTCGACTTCCCTAGACACTCGGGGGCTACTGACATGGGTATACCCTTCGGGTACCCATTATTAGTATACCTGGCTCAGCTCGGCCCAATATGGAGAACGCCCAACAAGGCAACCCGTAGAAGTAATCGACTAGGACTCTTGTAAAACCCTAGGCTGGTTGCATATATAAAGCCAGCCAGGGCACCCGATAGAGGGGAGGACAATAGATAGACAGAATATAGACAACATAGCTCCGCCTATGGCGGCACCCTGTAAACATACATATGATCATATACTGGATTGCTAGCAGCACGTAGGGGTCCTCCACCGAGGGGACCCGAAGCTGGGTACGTCGTGTGCCTAATCTCGCTCCCGGAATCTCCATCGTCGCTCTCTCCCGAATCCCAAGTCTACAATACGTAGGCATTGGCGAGGTGATCCCTCGTCAGCGAGGTAGCGGAGGAATATGATTGGCTAAGACCTTATACCTGGCCTCACACCAAAGGAAGTGTGTGTACGGGAAAGCTTCCCGGGTGGCACCATGGTTAAGATCTCTTGTGGGTAAAGCAACACACCTCTGCAGAGTGTAATTAATCGTGACCTGTCACTCCCTGTTCCGGGTTTTGGAACTGCGAACGCTGCCGGAAAGGAACTCCATGAAGTTCTAGTAAATCGGTGAAGGCTGACGGACATAGTTCTTCTTTATAAAAGCAACCTTTTGAAGAAATGGTTATTACAACATGCATTGGTATTAGACTTTCTGGTCTAGTATCGTAGCTAGTGCATTAAACACCTCTTTCCTAATATGAACTTGTTGAGTACGCTCGTACTCATACCACTCTTAAATCCCCAGCTTAAATTGTCTGGATCGACTTGAGGAGGACACCGATGGCCAAGAACCAGCAGATGGGATCTGCTATGAAGAGCCAGGCCTCTCTGGAGGTGTAGAGGGAGTGGACTACCTCATCGTCTATGGAGCCGGGGAGGATTCCGAGGTAGAAAAGCATAGAGTACCCTACTAGAAGTAGTAACCGAGCAGTGTGAACACTTAGTACTTAGCTGCTCAAGTAGAATAAGATGTATGACCTGCTGAGACTATTATATTGTAAGTTAAGTTGGGTTCACCTGGAACCCAGGAGTATCCTTCTCTGGACCCAGGAGGAACTCCGTGATGATATGTACATATGGTTTGTAATAATAAATGAATGAGTTATGGACATGCTATGTTCTGTTGTACTACTCCGAGGGATGTGATATTTGCGGATTGGTACTTCGTGAATGTTATATCAACGACTGGCATACTACAACATGCAGTGGTATGCAGGGTTACCACAGTTGGTATCAGAGCAAAAGCTTTGACCTTAGGTTGGAACCTAGTAAATGGGACAGAACGTTAGGAGTCAAATAGGATTAGTAAAGAATTCTCTAAAAATATGGTGTCTATTCACTTGAGAATAAAACAATCATATCTTTTAGTGTGATAATTCTTTATGATCACTATTATGATGCATCATTAGTAATATTATATTCTTTCTTATCCACAGCCTAAATGGCCAGTTCACGTTCCGGACGTAACGTGAAAGTGAAGGAATCAACTCTGAACGATTATGACGGAGGACTCGCTGACATTCTCCGTGCAACGTTACTAGAATTTGGGTGCGATCCCCAAATCTGAGTAATGAAGTAGATGTACTACGATGGTACAGTACTGGCGAAGTGTAGGGTAGGACTACAACTACCAGAATCCCTAGGAATGAGTGCAGTGATGCCAGCAGGAGAGGCTAGAACCATAAGAACAGCCTATCACATAGCCATAATGAAAGCCATCACAGACATTTGGGAACATAAGACCAAGGATCTTATTGAATTCGCACATATTCCACATATGGAGGAGGAAGATGATCCTATGTTTGAACCACTTTAAGTTTGCAAAGCGAAAGCCTGCAGAAGCCGCTAAGTACATGGATAATTGCCGAAACCTACTGACATTGTTCTTTCAGTTGAACCGACATCTGTCGGGAGCAATTGACACAATGTTGGATGAATTCACTGAGCCCAAGGAGGAGTTGAAGGGAAAGGAGCCGATGGAGGGTGAGGTTCACTCACCAGTTTATTCAACTGGTGATTTTATCAGCATAGACCATCCAGAACCACAAACCACACCTATAACACCTAGTTACTTTCCAAGTAGCTCCCAATGTGGATATGAAGGCGGAGAGGAATCCGGAAACCATCAGCGTTCCGAGACTCCTATTGAGAACTCCACAGGTTGGCGTTGGGGATCATTCATGGGGACGGATAGTGATCCAGTAAGATGTAATCCCGAGATGGATCAAGACGCCATAAACCAGTATCAGAACCATCAGTACAGTAGGGGTGATTATGAGGAGTATCCGATAATGATAGAGTCGGACACAGATGGAGGGAATGCTTATGATGGAGTCACAGGGGAGTACACCCCAGGGGAGGATTATGCTTCATTAAATAATCATTTCATGACAACAGATTTCTCCCTAGGATCATCCTCTGATTTTGACTACCAGCCGACTGGAAGACTATATGTCCCAGACTCTATCAGGAGGACTACTCGTTCGACCGGATGGAAGCCTGGGATGTACCAGGAATGAAGCCACGACTAGAGACCACCACACGAGGCGAGACTACAATACAGTTGTACCACATGTATTGTAGTATGTAATATTTGAATAAGTTGTAATTATACTTCAATAAGTGAGTTTGCATACTCACACTACTACTGAGTATTGTAATAAACCACTTAAGTATGTATATACATGGTATATGTTTCGTATGATTTGGATTTGCTTCTTGATTTCCATTGCGTGACTAGTTCTGTGCACAAAGTTGAGCTCAGAAAACTTGCGCATGGAGTAACTATGAGTACCACTTTGTGTTACAGAGCTAGGGGAAGATGTCGGGAACGTTAGGAGATGAGAATGAAGCACAACGCCTTGAGCGCGAGGCAAAGCAGAAGGAAGAGGCGGATGAAGCCGCCAGAAATCAGTTTCCACCACCACCACCACCCATGACGCAGCAGAACTTCCTCCAATACATGCAAATGTTGGAGGAAAGACAACGTCTAACTATGGAGCAGCAAAATAAATTCTTTCAAGAGTTGCTGCAACAGAACCGGGTAGAGAGGCCAGAGAACCCGAGCGTTACCTTGTCAGATTTCCAGAACACAAAGCCAATATCGTTCGCCTACGCGCCTGAGCCAATGGACGCGGAGGATTGGCTGATGGATACCGAGCAAAAGCTCAACACCGTTGGATGCAATGACCTGGAGAAGGTCAGATATGCTACACACTTACTGTGTGGACCCGCCGCATCTTGGTGGGATAACATCGTAGCCGTTTACCCAGCTGAGAAAGTATTCACCTGGGAGGAGTTTAAGAGGAAGTTTAGGGAATCCAATGTCCCTGAAAGTATAGTTGAATTGAAGCGTCGGGAGTTTGAAAGTCTCGAACAGAAGGAAAAGACCATCCTGACTTATGTCAGGGAATTTTCAGGGTTGTCCCGATATGTTGCGGAAGAGGTCAACACAGAAGATAAAAGGAAGAAGAGGTTCATGAGAGGATTGAAATCCTCAGTTCAAAGTTCAGCTCAGAATGTTGAGAGCTACTGAGTTTCAAGAGTTGGTGGATGCAGCCATCACTCTAGAAGATGATTTCAAACAGCTGCAAGAGGAGATGAGGAAGAAAGCCAGATTTGAGCCAAAGAAGTTCATCAGCAACAAGCCTAACACCAGCTTGAGTTTCAAGCCGAGGTACAACAACAACAACAACTACTACTACTACTACTACTACTACTACTACTACTACTACTACTACTACTACTACTACTACTACTACTACTACAACAACCCCAGGAAGGTTCCAAGAGATCAGTTTATGTCACAGATTGTTTGTCGTATCTATGGACTAAAGGGACATATCTCCAAGGACTGCAGGAGGCCCAAAGTGATTTGCTTTGGTTGTCGTCAGGAGGGGCACATGCTGAAAGATTGCCCCAAGATAAATAATGGTGGAGGTTGATACGTCCAAAACGTATCTACTTTCCCGAACACTTTTGCTATTGTTTTGCCTCTAATTTGTGTATTTTGGATACAACTAACACGGACTAACGCTGTTTTCAGCAGAATTGCCCTGGTGTCTTATTTTTGTGCAAAAAATCAACTTTCAGGAAAATCCCCGGAAATAATTGCAATGGGCCTATTTTCACAGAAGACCTACGGAGCCAGAAGACGAGACGGAGGGGGGCCACGAGGCGCCCACACCACCAGGCGGCGCGGTGGGCCCCTGGGTCGCGCCGCCCTATAGTGGCGTCGCCTCGGCCAGCCCCCGACTCTCCCATCTGGACTACTTAAGGCTTTCGACCTAAAAATGCACGAGGGTTCGACCAATCTGCTAGAAGACATCCATAACTCCGCCGCCATCGCGAAACTCCGTCTCGGGACCAGAAACTCCGTTCTGGCACCCTGCCGGGACGGGGAATTGGAGGAGATCATCACCATCATCACCACCGACACCTCTCCATCGACCATCCATGCTTCCCCCATCCATGTGTGAGTAATTCCCCCGCTGTAGGCTGAAGGGGATGGTAGGGATTGGATGAGATTGATCACGTAATAGTCATAAGATTGTTAGGGCATAGTGCCTAGTATCCGTTGTTGGTACTTTTATGATATTGTTGCAACTTGTTATGCTTAATGCTTGTCAGTAGGGCCCGAGTGCCATGATTTCAGATCTGAACATGTTATTGATTCATGATGATATTCATTGTTTTATGATCTTACCTGCAAGTTGTATACACATATTGCTGTCCGGAACCCGAGGCCCCAAAGTGACAGAAATTGGGACAACCGGAGGGGAAGGCTGTGATATGAGGATCACACATGTGTTCACGGAGTGTTAATGCTTTGCTCCGGTACTCTATTAAAAGGAGTACCTTAATTACCAGTAGATTCCCTAGAGGCCCGGCTGCCATCGGCTGGTAGGACAAAAGATGTTGTGCAAGTTTCTCATTGCGAGCACGTACGACTATATACAGAACACATGCCTATGGTTGTTTAGTACTTGGATACTGTTTTATTATTATCTGCAAATGCCCTGCCTTGATTGTTACATGAGTTCTCTTATCCATGCAAGCGCTCGTTCATCCATCCTCGTGCCTACAATATTTTAATCCTGCTGTTTACTATAATCACTACTGTCTGTCTTTGTTACACTGTCTGCTATATTTCACTACTGCTACTATAAAGCTGTTGCTACTTGATAAACTCTTGCGAGCAAGTCTGTTTCCAGTGCGACTGAATTGACAACTCCGTCGTTAAGGCTTACAAATATTCTTTGGCTCCCCTTGTGTCGAATCAATAAATTGGGTTTTACTTCCCTCAAAGACTGTTGCGATCTCCTATACTTGTGGGTCATCAGAGGTCAGTCAGGAGGAGGAGGAAATCGAAGTGGGAATTCCGGAGGGAACTGGAAGAATAAGAAGCCCTTCGGAAAGTTGAACTGCACCAGCCTGGAGGAGGTGGTAAACTCCGATCAAGCAGTGATAGGTATGCTTCAGATACTCACTCACCCTGGCAAAGTACTTTTTGATACTAGTGCAACTACATCATTCATTTCTCAGCAATTCATCATCAAACATGGGATTAGTTGCACTAAGTTAGATACACCTATCACCATACTATCTGCGGGGGGAACGATAGTAGTAACCCACATTAAACAGGGACAAATCATTATTATCAATAAATGTGCGTTTGACGCAGACCTGTCCGTTCTACCTATGAAGGACATAGATGTCATTCTTGGTATGAACTGGTTAGAGGCAAATGGAGCCTTGATAGATTGTGCAAACAAGACAGTGTCTTTGAAAAGCCCAGATGGAGGCAGGATGATTTACCAAGGAGAAAAACATACTCAGATAGAAGTAGAGTTACAGTTGAATAGCATGAAGGAAGTAAAGCTTGAGGACATTCCCGTAGTTAATGAATTCCAGGATGTTTTCCCTAAGGAATTACCTGGAATGCCACCAGATAGGGAGATAGAGTTTACTATCGACCTAATTCCGGGAACAGCTCCGATTGCTAAGGCACCATACAAGATGGGGCCTAAGGAGTTGAAGGAACTCAAGGAACAATTGGATGACCTAGAACAGAAAGGATTCATTCAGGAGAGTATTTCACCATGGGGATCACCAGTAATATTCGTGGACAAAAGGGATGTAGGCCGAAGGATGTGCGGAGATTATAGGAACTTGAACAATGTTACTATCAAGAACAAGTATCCACTTCCCAGAATACAAGATCTATTTGATCAGGTTAGAGGAGCAGGAGTCTTTTCCAAGATTGATCTGAGATCAGGATACCATCAGATAAAGATCAAGAAGGAAGATGTTCCGAAAACTGCCTTTGTTTCAAGGTATGGACATCATGAGTACTTAGTAGTACCTTTTGGGTTAACCAATGCCCCAGCAATATTCATGAATCTCATGAATAACATCTTCATGCCATGTCTTGACAAGTTTGTCATCGTGTTTATCAATGATATCTTGATATACTCCAAGGACAAAGCTGAACATGCAGAACATCTTAGGATAGTGTTGCAAACACTAAGAGAACATCAACTCTATGCCAAATTCAGCAAATGTGAGTTTTGGCTAGACCAGGTAGAATTTCTTGGACATGTCATCAGCAAGGATGGGATAGCAGTAAACCCAAGCAAGGTAGCAGCAGTTTTATAATGGGAAGCACCAAAGAATGTCAAGGAAATCTGAGGATTCTTAGGAATGGCAGGATACTACAGGAGATTCATTGAAGGATTCTCCAAAATAGCAGGACCAATGACTAAGTTGTTAAGGACGAACACACCGTTCGTGTGATCTGATGAGTGTGAGCAAAGTTTTCAGACTCTAAAGGAGAAACTCACCACAGCACCGGTGTTAGCAGTTCCGGAAGTTGGCTAGGATTACACCGTGTATTGTGACGCATCCAAGCATGGATTAGGTTGCGTACTCATGCAGGATCGGAAAGTCTTATGGATCAAGGCAACTCAGACCTCATGAAGTGAACTATCCAACACATGATCTAGAGCTAGCAGCGGTTGTATTTGCACTAAAAACTTGGAGACATTTTCTCTATGGAGCCAAGTGTGAGCTCTATAGAGATCATAAGAGTCTCAAGTACTTCTTCACTCAGAAGGAACTGAACATGAGACAGAAAAGATGGCTTGAGTTAATCAAGGATTATGACCTGACCATCAATTACACTCCAGGAAAGGCTAACGTGGTAGCAGATGTCTTAAGTAGAAAGAGTACTAGAGGAGTCGAACAAGAAATAGCACCGGAGTTGAAGAAGGAAATAAGTGATACGTCTCCGGCGTATCGATAATTTCTTATGTTCCATGCCACATTATTGATGATATCTACATGTTTTATGCACACTTTATGTCATATTCGTGCATTTTCTGGAACTAACCTATTGACGAGATGCCGAAGGGCCAGTTCTCGTTTTCCGCTATTTTTGGTTTCGAAATCCTAGTAACGAAATATTCTCGGAATTGGACGAAATCAACGCCCAGGTTCCTATTTTGCCCGGAAGCATCCAGAACACCCGAGAGCCGCCAGAGGGGGGCCACAGGGCCCCCAGATGATAGGGTGGCGCGGCCCACCCCCTGGCCGCGCGGCCCTATGGTGTTGTCGCCCCTTCGACCTTCTGACGCCGCCTCTTCGCCTATATAAAGGTCCCAGACCTAAAACTTCGAGACGGAAAAGCCACGGTACAAGAAACCTTCCAGAGCCGCCGCCATCGCGAAGCCAAGATCTGGGGGACAGGAGTCTCTGTTCCGGCACGCCGCCGGGACGGGGAAGTGCCCACGGAAGGCTCCTCCATCGACACCACCGCCATCTCCATCAACGCCGCTGTCTCCCATGAGGAGGGAGTAGTTCTCCATCGAGGCTCGGGGCTGTACCGGTAGCTATGTGGTTAATCTCTCTCCTATGTACTTCAATACAATAATCTCATGAGCTGCCTTACATGATTGAGATTCATATGATGATGCTTGTAATCTAGATGTCATTATGCTAGACAAGTGGGTTTTACTTATGTGATCTCCGGAGACTCCTTGTCCCACGTTTGTAAAGGTGACAGTGTGTGCACCGTGTGGGTCTCTTAGGCTATATTTCACAGAATATTTATTCACTTTTATGAATGGCGTAGTGAAGTGCTTATTTATATCTCGTTATGATTGCAATGTGTTTTGTATCACAATTTATCTATGTGCTACTCTAGTGATGTTATTAAAGTAGTTTTATTCTTCCTGCACGGTGTAATGGTGACAGTGTGTGCATCCGTGTTAGTACTTGGCGTAGGCTATGATTGTGATCTCTTGTAGATTATGAAGTTAACTATTGCTATGATGGTATTGATGTGATCTATTCCTCCTTTCGTGGCGTGAAGGTGACGAGTGTGCATGCTATGTTAGTACTTGGTTTAGTCGTGTTGATCTTTCATGCACTCTAAGGTTATTTAAATATGAACATTGAATTGTGGAGCTTGTTAACTCCGGCATTGAGGGTTCGTGTAATCCTACGCAATGGTGTTTATCATCCAACAAAAGAGTGTAGAGTATGCATCTATCTATTCTGTTATGTGATCAAAGTTGAGAGTGTCCACTAGTGAAAGTCTAATCCCTAGGCCTTGTTCCTAAATATCGCTATCGCTGCTTGTTTCATCGTTTTACTTGTTTTACTACTGCCTGCAATATTACCACCATCAAGCCGTACGCCGATAAGCACTTTTCTGGCGCCGTTACTACTGCTCATATTCATTCATACCACCTGTATTTCACTATCTCTTCGCCGAACTAGTGCAACTAGTAGGTGTGTTGGGGACACAAGAGACTTCTTGCTTTGTGGTTGCAGGGTTGCATGAGAGGGATATCTTTGACCTCTTCCTCCCTGAGTTCGATAAACCTTGGGCGATCCACTTAAGGGAAACTTGCTGCTGTTCTACAAACCTCTGCTCTTGGAGACCCAACACTGTCTACAAGAATAGAAGCTCCCGTAGACATCAAGCTATTTTCTCGCGCCGTTGCCGGGGAGGAAAGGTAAAAGGTACTCACACTCCGGATCTCGGCTACTAAGCTATTTTCGCCGTTGTAAGTACTCGAAGCTATTTCCTTTAGATCCTGCAATTGCATCTTTTTGTTTCTTGTTTACACTAGTTAGGCATAATGGACACCAATGAGCTTCTTATTCTATTTCCCGATTTAAGACATGGATGGTTTGATGCGAAAATTAAAAAACCTATGGAACATATTAGTATGAACGCTTAGAACACCATTGTTGCTAATGATATGGAAAATTCTAAGCTTGGGGAAGCTGGCTTTGATGAGCATGATATTTTTAGTCCTCCAAGCATTGAGGAGAAAATTTACTTTGATGATACTTTGCCTCCTATTTATGATGATTATAATGATATTGGTCTTTTAGTACCGCTTGTTATGGAGGATAAATTTGATTATGATTACAATATGCCTCCTATATTTGATGATGAGAATAATAATGATAGCTACTTTGTTGAATTTGCTCCCACTATTACTAATAAAATTGACTATGCTTATGTGGAGAGTAATAATTTTATGCATGAGACTCATGATAAGAATGTTTCATTTGATAGTTATATTGTTGAGTTTGCTCATGATGCTACTGGATATTATTATGAGAGAGGAAAATATGGTTGTAGAAATTTTCATGTTACTAAAACACCTCTCTATTTGCTGAAAATCTTGAAGTTGCACTTGTTTTATCTTTCTATGCTTGTTGCATTATGCTTCATGAATTTGTTTATTTACAAGATTCCTATGCATAGGAAGCATGTTAGGCTTAAATTTGTTTTGAATTTGCTTCTTGATGCTCTCTTTTGCTTCAAATACTATTTCTTGCGAGTGCATCATTAAAACTGCTGAGCCCATCTTAATGGCTATAAAGAAAGAACTTCTTGGGAGATAACCCATGTGTTTATTTTGCTACAGTACCTCTATTTTATATTAGTGTCTTGGAAGTTGTTAATACTGTAGCAACCTCTCCTTATCTTAATTTTGTTGCATTGTTGTGCCAAGTAAAGTCTTTGATAGTAAGGTTCATACAAGATTTGGATTACTGCGCAGAAAAACAGATTTCTTGCTGTCACGAATCTGGGCCTAATTCTCCGTAGGTAACTCAGAAAATTATTCCAATTTACGTGAGTGATCCTCGGATATGTACGCAACTTTCATTCAATTTGGGCATTTTCATCTCGAGCAAGTCTCGGTGCCTCAATAAAATTCGTCTTTACGGATCGTTCTGTTTTGACAGATTCTGCCTTTTATTTCGCATTGCTTCTTTCGCCGTGTTGGGTGGATTTCTTTGTTCCATTACCTTCCAGTAGCTTTGGGCAATGTCCAGAAGTGTTAAGAATGATTGTGTCACCTCCGAACATGTGAGTTTTTGATTATGCACTAACCCTCTAATGAGTTTGTTTTGAGTTTGGTGTGGAGGAAGTTTTCAAGGGTCAAGAGAGGAGGATGATATACTATGATCAAGAAGAGTGAAAGCTCTAAGCTTGGGGATGCCCGGTGGTTCACCCCTGCATATTTCAAGAAGACTCAAGCATCTAAGCTTGGGGATGCCCAAGGCATCCCCTTCTTCATCGACAAATTATCAGGTTCCTTCTCTTGAAACTATATTTTTATTCGGCCACATCTTATGTACTTTACTTGGAGCGTCTGTGTGCTTTTATTTTTTGTTTTTGTTTGAATAAATGCTTGTGTGGGAGAGAGACACGCTCCGCTGGTTCATATGAACACATGTGTTCTTAGCTTTTAATGTTCATGGCGAAGGTTGAAACTGCTTCGTTCATTGTTATATGGTTGGAAACGGAAAATGCTACATGTAGTAATTGGTAAAATGTCTTGGATAATGTGATACTTGGCAATTGTTGTGCTCATGTTTAAGCTCTTGCATCATATACTTTGCACCCATTAATGAAGAAATACATAGAGCTTGCTAAAATTTGGTTTGCATATTTGGTCTCTCTAAAGTCTAGATAATTTCTAGTATTGAGTTTTGAACAACAAGGAAGACGGTGTAGAGTCTTATAATGTTTACAATATGTCTTTTATGTGAGTTTTGCTGCACCGTTCATCCTTGTGTTTGTTTCAAATAAACCTTGCTAGCCTAAACCTTGTATCGAGAGGGAATACTTCTCATGCATCCAAAATCCTTGAGCCAACCACTATGCCATTTGTGTCCACCATACCTACCTACTACATGGTATTTCTCCGCCATTCCAAAGTAAATTGCTTGAGTGCTACCTTTAAATAATTCAAAATTTATCACCTCTGATTTGTGTCAATGTTTTATAGCTCATGAGGAAGTATGTGGTGTTTATCTTTCGATCTTGTCATTTACTTCTGACAGACTTTCACAATGGACTAGTGGCACATCCGCTTATCCAATAATTTTGCAAAAAGAGCTGGCAATGGGAATCCCAGCCCCGATTAATTAACTTGCATTAATAATTCTCTTCACATGTTTTGCTCGATTCATCGTAAGCAACTTAATTTTGCAAATAGACACTCCTTCATGGTATGTGATTGTTGGAAGGCACCCGAGGATTCGGTTAGCCATGGCTTGTGTAAGCAAAAGGTTGGGAGGAGTGTCATCCATAAATAAGGAAAAACTAAACTAAAGTACATGTGTAAACAAAAGAGAAGAGGGATGATCTACCTTGCTGGTAGAGATAACGTCCTTCATGGGAGCCGCTCTTGAAAGTCTGGTTGATAAGGTAGTTAGAGTGCCCACTACCATTCGTTGACAACAACAAACACCTCTCAAAATTTTACTTTTATGCTCTCTATTTGTTTTCAAAATAAAAGCTCTAGCACAAATATAGCAATCGATGCTTTCCTCTTTGAAGGACCTTTCTTTTACTTTTATGTTGAGTCAGTTCACCTATCTCTCTCCACCTCAAGAAGCAAACACTTGTATTAACTGTGCATTGATTCCTACATACTTGCATATTGCACTTATTATATTACTCTATGTTGACAACTATCCATGAGATATACATGTTACAAGTTGAAAGCAATCGCTGAAACTTAATCTTCCATTGTGTTGCTTCAACACCTTTACTTTGAATTATTGCTTTATGAGTTAACTCTTATGCAAGACTTATAGATGCTTGTCTTGAAGTACTATTCATGAAAAGTCTTTGCTTTATGATTCACTTGTTTACTCATGTCATTACCATTGTTTTGATCGCTGCATTCATTACATATGTTTACAATATGATCAAGTTTATGATGGTATGTCACTCCAGAAATTATCTTTGTTTATCGTTTACCTGCTCGGGACGAGCAGAAACTAAGCTTGGGGATGCTGATACGTCTCCGGCGTATCGATAATTTCTTATGTTCCATGCCACATTATTGATGATATCTACATGTTTTATGCACACTTTATGTCATATTCGTGCATTTTCTGGAACTAACCTATTGACGAGATGCCGAAGGGCCGGCTCTGTTTTCTGCTGTTTTTGGTTTCAGAAATCCTAGTAACGAAATATTCTCGGAATTGGACGAAATCAACGCCCAGGTTCCTATTTTGCCCGGAAGCATCCAGAACACCCGAGAGCCGCCAGAGGGGGGCCACAGGGCCCCCAGATGATAGGGTGGCGCGGCCCACCCCTGGCCGCGCGGCCCTATGGTGTCGTCGCCCCTTCGACCTTCTGACGCCGCCTCTTCGCCTATATAAAGGTCCCAGACCTAAAACTTCGAGACGGAAAAGCCACGGTACGAGAAACCTTCCAGAGCCGCCGCCATCGCGAAGCCAAGATCTGGGGCACAGGAGTCTCTGTTCCGGCACGCCGCCGGGACGGGGAAGTGCTCCCGGAAGGCTCCTCCATCGACACCACCGCCATCTCCGTCAACGCTGCTATCTCCCATGAGGAGGGAGTAGTTCTCCATCGAGGCTCGGGGCTGTACCGGTAGCTATGTGGTTAATCTCTCTCCTATGTACTTCAATACAATAATCTCATGAGCTGCCTTACATGATTGAGATTCATATGATGATGCTTGTAATTTAGATGTCATTATGCTAGTCAAGTGGGTTTTACTTATGTGATCTCCGGAGACTCCTTGTCCCACGTGTGTAAAGGTGACGAGTGTGTGCACCGTGTGGGTCTCTTAGGCTATATTTCACGGAATACTTATTCACTCGTTATGAATGGCGTAGTGAAGTGATTATTTATATCTCTTTATGATTGCAATGTGTTTTGTATCACAATTTATCTATGTGCTACTCTAGTGATGTTATTAAAGTAGTTTTATTCCTCCCGCACTGAGTGTAATGGTGACAGTGTGTGCATCCGTGTTAGTACTTGGCGTAGGCTATGATTGTGATATCTTGTAGATTATGAAGTTAACTATTGCTATGATGGTATTGATGTGATCTATTCCTCCTTTCGTGGCGTGAAGGTGACAGTGTGCATGCTATGTTAGTACTTGGTTTAGTCGTGTTGATCTTTCATGCACTCTAAGGTTATTTAAATATGAACATTGAATTGTGGAGCTTGTTAACTCCGGCATTGAGGGTTCGTGTAATCCTACGCAATGGTGTTTATCATCCAACAAAAGAGTGTAGAGTATGCATCTATCTATTCTCGTTATGTGATCAAAGTTGAGAGTGTCCACTAGTGAAAGTCTAATCCCTAGGCCTTGTTCCTAAATATCGCTATCGCTGCTTGTTTACTGTTTTACTGTTTTACTACTGCCTGCAATATTACCACCATCAACTGTACGCCAGTAAGCACTTTTCTGGCGCCGTTACTACTGCTCATATTCATTCATACCACTTGTATTTCACTATCTCTTCGCCGAACTAGTGCACCTAGTAGGTGTGTTGGGGACACAAGAGACTTCTTGCTTTGTGGTTGCAGGGTTGCATGAGAGGGATATCTTTGACCTCTTCCTCCCTGAGTTCGATAAACCTTGGGTGATCCACCTAAGGGAAACTTGCTGCTGTTCTACAAACCTCTGCTCTTGGAGGCCCAACACTGTCTACAAGAATAGAAGCTCCCGTAGACATCAATAAGCCAAGCACAGATACAACTTTGGGAGAAGGAAGCACATGAAGGACTATCAGCACTACAAGTTGCAGATGAATTAAGTGTGAACTTAAGGAATGAGATTATCATGGGTCAACTTGATGATCCATTCATCATGGAGGAAATGAGAAGGATCGATGAAGGAAGACCATCAGGTTTCCACCGAGGAGAGTCTGGATCATTATGGTTCCAGAAAAGGATTTGCGTTCCAGATAACGCTGAGATCAAGGAAGTTATACTTCGAGAAGCTCATCAAACACCATATTCAATCCATCCAGGAAGTACAAAGATGTACATGGACCTAAAAGAGTTATTCTGGTGGAATAACATGAAGAGAGAAATTGCACAATATGTGGCGGAGTGCCATACTTGTCAAAGGGTGAAGGCGGAACACCAAAGTCCAGCAGGACCATTACAACCTTTACCAATCCCAGAATGGAAGTGGGAAGAGATAGGAATGGATTTCATCACCGGACTACCCATGACCAATAAAAAGAAGGACATGATATGGGTAATCGTGGACCGGTTGACGAAGAGTGCACATTTGTTAGCCCTAAACCAACATGACAAAGGTGAGAAACTTATAGATCTTTACATCAAAGAGTTTGTGAGTAAACATGGAGTTCCCAAGAAGATTGTTTCGGATCGAGGATCTGTGTTTACATCAGCCTTTTGGAAGCAACTTCATGAAGCTTTAGGATCCAAATTAGACTATAGCACCGCCTATCATCCTCAGACGGGAGGACAAACAGAGAGGACGAACCAGATACTGGAAGATATGCTTAGGGCTTGTGCCCTAGACTTCATAGGATCATGGGAGGAGCACTTACCATTAGCAGAGTTTTCTTACAACAACATCTACCAAAGCAGCATCAAGATGGCACCGTTTGAAGCTCTATACGGAAGGAAGTGTAGGTCACCTATCTGTTGGTACGAGGCAGGTTCAAGCAAGGAGTTTGATCCAGATTATGTGAAGGAGAAGCAACAGATAATTGATGTGATAAGGGACAGACTCAAGATAGCCTAAAGCCGATAGAAAAGTTATGTAGATCAAAAGAGAAGGACATGGGAACCAAAAGTCGGGGACATGGTTTATCTTAAGGTAAGTCCGATGAAAGGTCTCCAGAGATTCAGAGTGAAGGGGAAGCTTAGCCCTAGATACATCGGACCTTTCAAGATACTGAGTTAGAACCGAGGGTTAGCTTTTGAATTGGATCTACCGGGAAGATTAGCCCAGGTACACAATGTGTTTCATGTGTCACAACTCAGAAAATGTCTAAAGACACCAGATGAGCCAGTATCCCATGACGAGTTAGATCTTCAGCCAAATCTAACTTATATAGAGAAGCCGGCCAAGATTATCGAGGAAAACTAGAAACAACTGAGGAATAGAGCTATTAAGTATTGCAAAATACAATGGAAGCATCATCCCGAGAGAGAAGCCACCTGGGAAAAAGAGGAAGATTTAAGGAAGTCATACCCAGAACTGTTCAGGTATTACAACCACAACTTCGGGACGAAGTTTTCTTTAAGGAGGAAAGGCTGTAATATCCCAGGTTTAGAGACGATCGAGGGGTAGAATTTAGAAAGGGATGTGCATTGCATCGTAAAATCTGGGGAAATTTCGCGCTTTTAAAGAAAAACTGCATCGAAGCGGGACAAGTTTCTCCTCTCGACACCTTACAGGGTTAGGGTTTCGAGAGTGCGATAAACTTGGACCTCAATTAACTTAATTAGGGTTTTCGAGAAGTGATGGGAACTTATATCATCTCAATTTAAGTTGCATGATTGAATTACAATATTATGTGTTTGAATTTCATTAAACAAGAATATTATAATCCAAATATGGATAAATCAATCAACAATTAAATAAATAAGATACTGGAACAATAGAAATTATAATTTAAGCTCATTAGAGAAAACCTTGAGCTTTATTGATAATCACACAAGATACATTGTCATTTACATTATCCAAATTGAATTATGAATATTACAACTCATTACACGAATTAAATGGAAAATAGAAAAGAAAAAGTACAAGTAAAAGTAAATTGCTAAACTAGACAAGTAAGTCTTCATGATCTGCTTGAACACCACTTGATGATCTTCTTGATTATTTTCCCAAAACCTGCAAAAGCAAACAACAAAGACAAAGCAAAAAAGTTAAGCCAAGTGGTAAAACCACTTGGCAAGTTAGTCAAAGAAATGGAATTTTGGGTGGATATTACCAAACCAGCCGAGCTGATCCACTCACAGCTCAAGTCCCAAGCCACACACACACAGGCAGCTCACAATCCATGTGTGCATGCACACCAGCACACACACAGCCAGAGGAGTCACCAAAGTGACCAGGCACTGCTGTCGACCAAGAGAGCAAGGAGAAGGCCATATATAACCTTTTCACAGCCAAACCCTAGCTGTTCATCGACAGCAGCTCCACAGGGTAAGAACACAAGAACAGGAAGAATTCATAGCCAGCAAAATCATCCAGAATCAGTTCCACCAAAGAACTGTTTTCTGTTGAGCATCAAACCATGGAGTAGATCAAGCACAAGCCACTAGGAGGAGCAGGGCAAGCACAGAGATCATCCAGAAGCAAAACCTCTACACCAACACCAATTTCTAGGAGCTGGAGTGAGGTATAACATAATCATGAACAAACCGAGATGGTTTTGTTCACTATTTACACAACCATGAATACACGAGACACACAAAAGAGGGGAGTAACCCAAGTATTGATCATCACTTGGTCATAGACCAAGAGTAACCTGATGGAAATGGCAAAGATCAGGGATCAATCCAAGCCTATGACCATGGTTATGCCAACCAGACAAGTGGTAGCATATTCCCAAATGGTAATAGGAAGAAAACCATCCCAGACATTTACGTAGATACACCCAGATTACTCTAGCCCATTTAAAACCATTAGACATGCAGAGAAATATGTTTCTGCAAGTACTTTTCAACATCAAAAAGCTTCTGGCAATCAAACTTGATCAGCTAGTAAGTATTTGTCCATGCACAGCAAGCCACCTGAGGTGGGAGCTACCATAACAGCAAGGAATTTCTATTAAGGCCACCTCAACCACAAAATCATCAAGCCAAATAGCATATCATTACCCAAAAGGGTTCAAAGGGAGCTAGGGTCCCCAACAAATAGTTGGCATCCCTCTAGCTCTACTAAATCCACTTATGTGATCATCACTGCTAGGCAGTTCACATCATTTATCTATTTAATAAATCAGAACTACACAGATAAATGAAACAGATAAATAAACCATGCACCAGGTCTTGCAGATGATCCAATGGATCATTGCAAGCAATAGCAAGGGCCTGAGGAAGCACCGAGCATGCATCGAGCACCGAGCTTGAGCATCACATAAACTCTAGAAGAGCAACAACAATAGATTCACAAGCAAACAGCAACCACCAGTACATGGTGAAGAGCTATATACACAAGCCATAGCAGCATCCTGATTGAACCAAGCATACACATAAGCCACCAGTAAGCCTGGAGATCACAGGATCATCCAAAGCCACAATTAATCAACCAAGATATAACAGATAATTAAAGAGATGCATTACAATTGTATCCAGAAGCACACCATCAAGAGAGGGAACTGTCTAGCCAACAATCATGCTCAATTGAGCAATCCCATGAGTTACAACTGATCAATGAACATATCACAGAGGTAGTGGCTCTTGCAAGAATGCAAGGATTACATACTGTAATCAAGCCATGGGCCAAGAAATGATCGTGCATGATAGTCTAGTAACCAACAGTATTAGCAAGAACAATCTAGCAGACCATGAGCATCATAAAGTGCTCACGAGCTATTGCACATGAGTCACAACAGCAGCAGAGAGCACAGCAGCAGCCAGCCTAGCACAATAGTAGCAGCACAGCATGGCAGCAACTCGAGGAGGAGAAGCAGCCATGGCCTAAGCTCGACCAAGAGGTGAAGGAGGAGCTAGATCTGGTGTACTGGCAAGGCCAGCACGCCAAGGAGATGGATGCAAGAGTATCCAGAGCAAGGGAGGAGGAAGAACGGGGAAAGAAGAAACGGAGGCAAACATACCTGGGAGAAGGAGCTCGTAGACGCAGCCATGGCGGATGCAGCGGCACAGACCAGGCCACAGAAGCGCCAAGCCACAGCCAGGCCAGGCCACGTCGAGCACCACCGCGCCAAGCACCACCTTAGCAAGCCGTCGAGCGACACCAGGGAGGTCAGGACCGTCCGCCGACACACATCGTCGGTGAGGACCGCAACCCTAGCACCAGAGAGGGTCGAGGACGAGTGAACCAGGACGCACACATCAGATCAACGCGGATAGATCGACGCGCCGTCACGGGCTTCGTCGATTGCGCCCCATGGCGAGGGCCAGTACCGCTGGAATCGGCCGGCGACGGCGCAGGCGACGCGAGCGTCGCGGGAGCCATTTAGGGTTAGGGTTTCTGCGAGAGAGAGAGAAGGGTGCGAATGAGGCCGACCGAGCCGGGCCGAATGGGTCGGTTCGACCTAACCCGTTGGGCTCCACTGACAGGTGGGCCCAGGGGCAAAACTGTCTTTTAACAATTTTGTTAAAACCACAAACTTTGAAAAAGAATAGAAAATGGTTAAGAACTCTAAAAAATAAATAAAAATATGAAAATCACTCAGAATAAAATTCTCTGTCATAATAAAATATGAATAGGAATTGTTGAGACAATTCAAAATGAGTCATATTTAAATACAAGGAATTAATCATTAAAAATAAAATCTTATATTTTTAATGATAAAAATAAGTCCATAAATACTTTTGGACTCTGAAAACACCTTGACAACATTTCAAGGTAGTATTTTACCCTAAACAGAGTATCCCTAAATTGTTCTTAGTAATTACCTCTTACATGAAATAATAAAGCATCAGGAGGGGGAAAACAAAACCCTAAAAGCTGAACCATGCATAATTGCTTCTTTAACCATTGCCCTTATCGGACAATGATGTTATTTTTCAGCAACAGAGGACAAGTGTCAGTCGACACCATCGAACTGCAACACTTTGCAGTCTTCATGCAAGTTCATCGCTTGCTCATGTCATTGGAGTATTTTTACCAAATTACTTGCAAAGTACTATACTTATCACTCTTGCATGAAAAGCAAAAGTACTACTTTCATAACTTTGAATATAACTATGTGGTTCGCAATGGAACCATGGAATGTGTTGACATGGTGGAGGTTCCATTGCAATGGGTTTATATCCATCTAGGATTAAACAACAAATGTTGTCCAGTGATTCTTGTGCCGTAAAACTCGTGTTAACCATAAGATCTTGAGTGGGACGGAGTAGTCAATTGTATTTCCACCTCTCGTACATCAACGGATGCGCTTACCGTAGACACTTGATCTAGTTAAGGACAAGCGGTGAGGTTGGGGAACCCTAAGTCCCCACGGTAATGCAGTCTATGATGGGTTGCAACTACCGGCGAAGGAATTTATGGTAGTTAGCCCTGAATTGTCATCGTGGTCGGGGGCCATCCTTAATTGGTATAAGCGCACCGACGAGGACCCAGGGTCGGGGATTGCAACAAAGGGTGGGTGTGCGAGGTAGCGGAGGAATATGATTGGCTAAGACCTTATACCGGGCCTCACACCAAAGGAAGTGTGGACGGGAAAGCTGCCCGGTTGGCACCATGGTTAAGATCTCATGTGGGTAAAGCAACACACCTCTGCAGAGTGTAATGAATCGTGACCTGTTACTCCATGTTCCGGGTTTTGGAACTGCGAATGCTGCCGGAAAGGAACTCCATGAAGTTCTAGTAAACCGGTGAAGGCTGATGGACATAGTTCTTCTTTATAAAAGCAACCTTTTGAAGAAATGATTATTACAACATGCATTGGTATTAGACTTTCTGGTCTAGTATCGTAGCTAGTGCATTAAACACCTCTTTCCTAATATGAACTTGTTGAGTATGCTCGTACTCATACCACTCTTAAATCCCCTGCTTAGATTGTCTGAATCGACTTGAGGAGGACACCGATGGCCAAGAAGGAGCAGATGGGATCTGCTATGAAGAGCCAGACATCTTCGGAGGTGTAGAGGGAGTGGACTACCTGATAATCTACGGAGCCGGGGGGATTCCGAGGGAGAACAAGCATAAAGTACCCTACTAGAAGTAGTAACCGAGCAGTGTGAACACTTAGTACTTAGCTGCTCAAGTAGAATAAGATGTATGACCTGCTGAGACTATTATATTGTAAGTTAAGTTGGGTTCACCTGGAACCCAGGAGTATCCTTCTCTGGACCCAGGAGGAACTCCGTGATGATATGTACATATGGTTTGTAATAATAAATGAATGAGTTATGGACCTGCTATGTTCTGTTGTACTACTCTGAGGGATGTAATATTTGCGGATTGGTACTTCGTGAATGTTATATCAACGACTGGCATACTACAACATGCAGTGGTATGCAGGGTCACCATAGCTATCCACGAGGTATTGGAGCTGAGCCGCGGATGGCTTCCTCAGAGACAACGGAAGTCATAGATACCGTTGAGGGAAAGGTTCCACGGGAGTCCGTAACTCCTGCTCCACAAAGGCCACGTGGGCGTCCGTGCATCTGATAAGATTCGCCGAGCACTTGGCGATGTTAGTGCGGAGCCCCGAGGCTGTCCCAAAGTCCTCGATCCCCGCCATGAAAGTCCGAAAGTCCATGATTGAGGGCCGCAGGAAGGTGACAACATCATCCGCACAGATGGAGTGCGGTGACGCAAGCTTTTTTTCAAGGATATTTCATGGATAGACGTATCGGTTTCATAGAATAAAAGGCCAAGAGGCGAAGTACAACAAACCCCTGGCACATACGCCACTGGTACAAACCACGCTAACCCAAAGGGATATCACACACAACTAAAGAAACTTAAGAGAGAAAAGCACATCTCATCACAAAACTTATCCCATATTAGTGAATTGGCCACAAAAGTTACAAAGTGTGAAAACCGGACACTCCTCTAGAGGCGAACGGGTGGGGTGTTATTTTGCAGATAGGCCCCTGCCATGGTTGTATTGCATTTTCCGTGAAATCTGCCTATGGAGTACCTGGGGGGTAAGCACATCACCACCACCAATTCCCGTACCAGGTGCCGGTGCTACCGTAGACGGGGTGGAGAGGTCCATCCGCGTTGAGACAAGTAGTTCGTTGTTGTTCCATCCGCAACAGACATGCTCTGCTCAAGGTGGCGGGCGAGCTGCTGGTGCATGTGTGGGTGCCAAAGTGCACCAGTGACCAATATGTGATCACAAAGTGAGTGCATCCCTTAAACATCCACGGTAGTGTGTCCATGCCAAAGTTCGAAATACCACCATGGGGCTTGCCTCGGCATCATGAAGCTCATCATGACCAAACAGAAGATAACTACAATGTCAAGATCAAGAAGCAGAAGATAACTACAACGTCGAGATCAAGAACATCTTCAGTTGTTTGTGCTTGATACTCCAAACCCATGTACCACATACTTTGTTAGAGCATATATATTTTACATCACCAAAAAATGGTGATGTAAAACGTTTTGATACATCACATTGTGAAAAATATACATCACGAAAAACATGTGCGTACAACAGATGATGTAGGGCCTGTTTGCTTTATGCCCCCATCTCACCTTACCAAAATATTGGTCATGTCAAATCTCCTCTCACTTGTTTGGTGTGCTACCAATTTTTTGGCTACTCATGGAACCACTGTTGCTGCTTTCACAGATTCTAGCCAAAATTTTGGCCAATCCACGGCAGCAGAAAAAATTGGCTTGCCAATTTTGGTAGGGCTGCTGTGGGCATCATCCAAACGTACATCTAGTATTTTACATCACAACCACCGTAGCAGCATGTAATGTAAAAATACATCACATCTACATCAAATCATTCTTCTTCAAAATATCAAACTTCGAATTGAACAACTGAAACTCAAATGAAAATACTACTAGTTCAAATAGACATGACATTGTAATCTAAAACTTACCTACTCCTGCACTTTTCCGGTCCTAAGAGGATCTCTAGCAGAGCCCGTAAACAGCCGAAAACCGAATAATAACCACTAGTTTACGGGGTTGGTTTGAAAAGCAGCGCATATAAGTTACCGTAAACGAGCCAAAACCGAAAAAGGTTTTTAGGTCGAGACCGAAAACCCAACTCGCCCTGTATTTGTCGGGGCTGAAAGGGCGAACTGAACACAAACCCTTACTCGTGGCGCGCTGAAATTTCAGATCAGGCCAACTGCTTCCGCCAGTACATTCGCTAGAATGGAGCCAAATTTCGGCAAATCTCAACCTAATCCGACCAAGATGTAGCATCGCGACCTTGCTGGACTACAGCAGGAGGACCGACGGTAGGTGGCGCGGGGCGAGCTCGGGGCGAGGTGAGCTCGTAGCAGCGCGGGGCTGGGCGGCGTAGGGATGGGCGGCGCGACGCGGGGCTAGGTAGGGCGGGGTGGGTCAAGGCGGGGCGGCGCAGGGCTGGGCATGGTCGGTCCGGGGTGGCGCAGGGCTGGGCAGGGCAGCGCGGGTTGGGGCAGGGGCGGGCAGGTGCGGGGCGGCGTGGGGCTCGAACCAGGGAAGAAGACCAAGCCAGCGAAGAAGAAGACCAAGGTAAAAAAAGTAAAAGGAAAAAAGAACTGACAGATGGACCTTTAGTGGCATATTTTTCAACATGTTGTTTTACAGTTTTATTTTACGGGTTCTATTCCGTGTCAGTAATTTTTTGACTCGTAAACACGAATTGATGAATTGAACTTGGTGTTTTTAGAGCATCTCCAGCCGTTGGGGCTCCCCGGGCCGAAATCCGGAGTTATTTAGCGCTGGATTGGACGAAAGTTTGGCCTGGAGAGCACCGAAGTTCTAGCCGTCTCCCCGGTAGACACCCGGGGTTCAGCGATTTTTAGAGGAAAACATCCCTGGATGCCAAATTTTGTGCATAATTCGGCGAATTTGACCAGTTTTGCCAATATTTGGCTTATTACAAATAAACGTTTACAGTTCAACAAAACAAGACAAGTTTTCAAACAAATCAAATGGAAACTAGTTGGTGTTGCCTCGAAGCATCCATATGTGCTCCACCAGATCATCCTTCAGTTGTTGATGCATTGTGGAGTCTCGAATCTCCTGACGCATAGCGATGAACGCAGCCCACGATGCTGGCACCTGGTGGTTAGGCTGTGCAAGAGGATCCTCTCTGTCATATGGTGCAGCTAGCTCGCTCGGAGGAACCGGATGCTTCCGCTCATCCTCGATAATCATGCTGTGTAAGCACACACAACAGTTCATCACCTCCCACATCTGATCTTTGGACCAAGTCAAAGCGGGGAATCGTACTGCAGCAAATCTCTGCTGGAGGACACCAAATACACGCTCGACATCCTTTCGGCAAGCTTCTTGTTCCTTGGCAAACTGATGCTCCTTCGGAAGGCCGGGGCTTGAGATAGTCTTCACAAATGTTGCTACTTTTGATTGATACCATCTGCAAGATAGTATCCCTTGTTGTACTGCCGGCCATTGATCACAAAGTTAACCGGGGGAGCATGACCCTCAACAAGCTTGGAGAAGACCGGCGAGCACGTTGCATGTTGTTGTTGGATCCCAGTACACCTGGGCATTTCTCGGGCCGGGCCGGGTTTCGGGACAAGCCCGAAAAAGCCCGAACCAAAAATCCCAGGCCCGAGCCCGGCCCGGCCCGACCTTCGGGCTTACAAATCGGGCCCGAACCCGGCCCGAAGAGAGAAAAGCCCAGCCCGACCCGACAAGCCCGGCCCGAACTAGGCTTAAATCACATTTTCTGTAAGCCCGAGCCCGGCCCGGCCCGACGTTCGGGCTCCAAAATCAGGCCCGAACCCGGCCCGACATGCAAGCCCGACCCGGCCCGGCCCGGGATTTTCGGGCTGGGTCGGGCTGGGCCGTCCGGGCCGGGCTGCCCATGCCCAGTTGTAGATCCTAGCATACCAAAGAAGGAGTGCCAAATCCAGAGATCATGGATAGCCACTGCCTCAAGTATCACAGTGCAGCCTTTTTTGTGACCCTTATACATTCCCTGCCAGTCAAACAAACAGTTCTTCCATTTCTAATGCATGCAGTCAATGCTTCCAAGCATCCCTGGAAATCCTCGAGCTTCATTGACAGCGAGGATCTTAGCTGTGTCTTCGACAGTGGGTGATCTCAAGTAGATGTTCCCGAACACTGCTATCAACGCCCTACAGAACCGGTAGAAACAATCAAGGACGGTGGACTCTGCCATCCGAAGATAGTCATTGGTAGAATCACCGGGAACTCCATATGCCAACATCCGCATAGCCACCGTGCACTTTTGGAGAGCGGAAAACCCTGCCATGCCGGTGCAATACAACTTGCATATGAAATAGGAGTACTACTCTCGAAGGGCATACACAATTTTCAGGAAGAGCTTCCGGCTCATCCTAAAACGACGCCTAAAAACAGCCTCACCGTGCAATGGATCGTCGGAGAAGTAGTCGGTGTAGAGCATGCAGTAGCCCTCCATTCGCTGGCTCGGCAAGCACTTCTGGCGACCTGGTGCCGTCCCACCACGGCGACCAATGACCGACTCGGCGTACAAGCCGGATAGGCAAGTTAGGATCAGCAGGTGCTCCTCGTCTTGGGCGGCGGCTGCCGTTTCTTTTTCAAGAAGCTCGGCGAACATCTGCTCCTCCTCCTCGTCGGAGTCCATGTCCGACCAGACAATTGGACGAACACCTGTCAGGTGTGTCGACGAGGAGCGACGCGAGGGAGCTGCCCGACGGTAGAAAATAGGCTGAGGGCACGATGGGTGGCAGAATATAGGCTGCTGGGTGGCGGAACGACGGAGTTGAGGCAACCGGCCGGCGGATTGGCGAGGGGTGGTGCCGGCGGCGACAGAGCAACGGGAGGGGAGGAGGGATTTGCGTCGACAAAGTGGTGGGGTCCTCTATTCTCTCGCCAACAGAGCGGGTCCGTCCCCGCTTTTCTCTCGTCTGGAGTCCCTAATCGCAGCCCGGGGGGTCGGGATGGCCTGGGCTCTCCGGACAGATGAAAGGCCTAATCCGGACGAAAACGAGAAGCCAGGAGCGCGACTGAGCCGTTTTCGTTCATCCGGATAAAAAAATGCGTCCGGGGGTCTCGTCGGGGAGACGACTGGGGATGCTCTTAGTTTAGGTGTTTACGGGCTCGGTTGGAGATGCTCTAAGGGCATCTCCAGCGGCGCGATGCAAACGGTCGCTGAGCGACCATTTTCGTCCGCCGTGACCGAAAATGCGTCTGGGGCCTGTTCCAGCGGGGCGACGCAAAGTGACCGGGCCGTCCGCGGAGACGCAAACCTGGCCCAAATATGCGCCTCGGATGCGTCTCTGCGGACGTCCGAAACGTCCGCTCGCGTCTGGCGGACGTTTGGGCGGGCCCACCTGGCAGCGACCCTGCATCGATGCGTCTTCTCAAACGCGCCAACGACTGCAAAGCTGCGTCGCTTCGGCACTCTGCGCCACGTTAATGGCGACGATGCCTCGGCTGCCGAGCGGCCGCCCACCTCCGCCAACCACGTTAATGGCGACGCCACACGTCCCGCGGCCACCGCATGCCGCCGGCCTATATAAAGGGGGCACGCGTTCTTCTTCCTCATCCACTCCTCCAAAGATACCCTAGCCGCCACAAAGCTTGACCGTAGCGCCGCCTAGGTGTTCCTGCGACGCAGCCAAGCCCGCGTGGAAGTCCATGGCCGGTCCTGGTGGCCGGCAAGGCGGTCGAGGCCGCGGCCCTGGGCGCCCCCGCGGCCGGGGCAGGGGTCGCCGTGGTGGAGCAGCTACGGCCCCACGCTCGCCGTCGCCTGCACCCTCCTCGTCCTCGCAGGAGGAGCGCTGCTTCGAGTTCCTCTTCCGCATCGACGACGACCCACTCGCCATCAAGCGGCTACCAGACAAGTTCGCCGAGTTCGTCGACGGCGTCGAGCCGGCGCACTTGCAGCTACGGTGTCGAGGGTACTCCTCGCCAATGCCCTCCGATAGGGGCTTAGGGTTAACGGAATCCTGCAAGCTGACACGAGACATCGGTTCACAGACAAGCGGGGAGAGCGATTTACCCAGGTTCGGGGCCCTCGATGAGGTAAAACCCTTACGTCCTGCCTGTCCGTTCTTGATTATGATGATAATGGGTTACAATGGGGTGCCGAATAGTTCGGCTGAGATCTCGTCGAGATGGCTATTGCTATGATGACCTAGCTCTAAGCTTTTTCTGGCTAAGATTGCTAAGATCGATTCTGTCCCTCGGCAGCCCCTCTCCTGGCCTTTATATAGGAGGCCAGGTCTCAAGGGTCCCAACCGAGTACGACTAGGTTTACAGTAATTTAGATCCAATCTTTCCTTGTTTGTTCGCTTCCTTGTCTTGCCCGTCAAGGAATCTTCTAGTGCGCCGACCTAGTGGCCCATCTCGCCTTCAGGTATCTTCATGGGCCTCCAATTGTCAATACCAGATAGGGCAATACTGGTTACCCGAAGGGTAATGCCCACGTCAGTAGCCCCCGAGTGTCTAGCCGAAGACAATTCGGGTAGAGACTAATGCATGTTTTTTCCTGACATTCTTCTTCTTCATTGCTCTTGTTCATCTTGATTATGCTTCATCTTCTTTTTATCGGGTGCGCGTCGGCGCCTCGATGGGAGTAGCCCCGAGTCTAGGTACGGACGCTTGCAATCCGTGCGTAGACTCAAGTTGTACTACTCGAATACTTTCCTCTGCCAAGTTTTTCACAAGTCTTCATAGATCATCCGATACATTTTCTTTTCGCAAAGGATAATGAGTAACGTGCCCAACTTTTTGTTGGCTAACAGCCGGTGGCAAAACAACGTTACTCTACACAGAATCAAGTCCCCGGGCATGATCCTGGAGTGCAAAAAACTTTCAACGAGTGTGCACCGCGTCCTCCCGATGGGAGTAATTAACGAAGTGTGCAAAAAACTTTCAAACTTTTACTCCTTCGATCGCTTATTCTGTCGAATCTTCTTTTTATCGGGTGCGCGTCAGCGCTCCCGATGGGAGTAGCCCCCGAGTCCAGGTTCGGATGTTCGCAATCCGTGCATGGACTTAAATCCTTCATCCGATGACTTTTTATGTTTCCTTCGAATGCTTTCAAATTATGACGTCATTGCTGTCGTGTAACTGCTGCAGGCTGATTTGACGGGTCCATCATGACGAGCTAGCCCTAGCCCTGCTCAATCAGTGTTTTAGGGCTTGACCACTATACGCGTAACGACCGAGGTGGTGATACGTCTCCGACGTATCGATAATTTCTTATGTTCCATGCCACATTATTGATGATATCTACATGTTTTATGCACACTTTATGTCATATTCGTGCATTTTCTGGAACTAACCTATTAACAAGATGCCGAAGAGCCAGTTGCTGTTTTCTGCTGTTTTTGGTTTCAGAAATCCTAGTAACGAAATATTCTCGGAATTGGACGAAATCAACGCCCAGGGTCCTATTTTGCCACGAAGCTTCCAGAAGACCGAAGACGTAACGAAGTGGGGCGACGAGGCGGCGACACGCCAGGGCGGCGCGGCCCACCTCCTGGCCGCGCGGCCCTGTCGTGTGGGCCCCTCGCGTCGCCTCCCGACCTGCCCTTCCGCCTACTTAAAGCCTCCGTCGCGAAACCCCCAGTACCGAGAGCCAGGATACGGAAAACCTTACTGAGACGCCGCCGCCGCCAATCCCATCTCGGGGGATTCGGAGATCTCCTCCGGCACCCTGCCGGAGAGGGGATTCATCTCCCGGAGGACTCTTCACCGCCATGGTCGCCTCCGGAGTGATGAGTGAGTAGTTCACCCCCGGACTATGGGTCCATAGCGGTAGCTAGATGGTTGTCTTCTCCTCATTGTGCTTCATTGTTGGATCTTGTGAGCTGCCTAACATGATCAAGATCATCTATCCGTAATGCTATATGTTGTGTTTGTCGGGATCCGATGGATAGAGAATACTATGTTATGTTAATTATCAAGTTATTACCTATGTGTTGTTTATGATCTTGCATGCTCTCCGTTATTAGTAGAGGCTCCGGCCAAGTTTTTGCTCTTAACTCCAAGAGGGAGTATTTATGCTCGATAGTGGGTTCATGCCTCCATTGATATCCGGGACGGTGACGAGAAAGTTCTAAGGTTGTGGATGTGCTTGTTGCCACTAGGGATAAAACATTGATGCTATGTCTAAGGATGTAGTTGTTGATTACATTACGCACCATACTTAATGCAATTGTCTGTTGTTTTACAACTTAATACTGGAAGGGGTTCGGATGATAACCTGAAGGTGGACTTTTTAGGCATAGATGCGAGTTGGATGGCGGTCTATGTACTTTGTCGTAATGCCCAATTAAATCTCACTATATTTATCATGACATGTATGTGCATTGTTATGCCCTCTCTATTTGTCAATTGCCCGACTGTAATTTGTTCACCCAACATGCTTTTATCTTATGGGAGAGACACCTCTAGTGAACTGTGGACCCCGGTCCATTCTTTTATACTGAAATACAAATCTACTGCAATACTTGTTTTTACTGTTTTCTTGCAAACAATCATCTTCCACACAATACGGTTAATCCTTTGTTACAGCAAGCCGGTGAGATTGACAACCTCACTGTTTCGTTGGGGCAAAGTACTTTGGTTGTGTTGTGCAGGTTCCACGTTGGCGCCGGAATCTCTGGTGTTGCGCCGCACTACATCCCGCCGCCATCAACCTTCAACGTGCTTCTTGGCTCCTCCTGGTTCGATAAACCTTGGTTTCTTTCTGAGGGAAAACTTGTTGTTGTGCGCATCATACCTTCCTCTTGGGGTTCCCAACGAACGTGTGAGTTACACGCCATCAAGCTCTTTTTCTGGCGCCGTTGCTGGGGAGATCAAGACACGCTGCAAGGGAGTCTCCACTTCCCAATCTCTTTACTTTGTTTTTGTCTTGCTTTATTTTATTTACTACTTTGTTTGCTGCATTATATCAAAACACAAAAAAATTAGTTGCTAGCTTTTACTTTATTTACTGTCTTGCACTCTATATCAAAAACACAAAAAAATTAGTTACTTGCATTTACTTTATCTAGTTTGCTTTATTTACTACTGCTAAAATGGCCACCCCTGAAAATACTAAGTTGTGTGACTTCACAACCACAAATAATAATGATTTCCTATGCACACCTATTGCTCCACCTGCTACTACAGCCAGAATTCTTTGAAATTAAACCCGCTTTACTTGAATCTTGTTATGCGAGAGCAATTTTCCGGTGTTAGTTACTGATGATGCTGCTTGCCCATCTTAATAATTTTGTTGAACTATGTGAAATGCAAAAGTATAAAGATGTAGATGGTGACATTATTAAATTGAAATTGTTTCCTTTCTCATTAAGAGGAAGAGCTAAAGATTGGTTGCTATCTCCGCCTAAGAATAGTAT
>NC_061514.1:335871688-335952146 GCF_022539505.1 Lolium rigidum
TGTCACTTCACGTTAATCCCGCTGTTCTTTAATGAAGTGCTTATTTATGTCTTTATGATTATGATAGTATTTTATATCGCAATTTTTATATGTCTTTCTCTGGTGATATTGTTATTAAGTCAGTTGGTGACTACACAACATCACCCGTTATTAACTAATTAATAAATCTTACAGCGTATTAATTAACTGTTTATATACTATGATCATGATCTCTTACAGATTGTGTGAAGTTAACTATTAACTATGAGCTATTGATGTGATCTATTCCTCCGCATCATGATGTGATGCATCTTATTATGCCCGGTTTGAGCTCATTGAGTCTTTTGCATCAGGTCTTAATACGGTTCATTGATTGGAACATTATTTCTGGGCATTGAGTTGTTGATCTCTGCTGTCTTCATTCGTCGTCTAACAGTGCTGATGTTGTTATCTGTTCCGTGCGATCAAGCGGTGTCCCTGGTGAAGGATATGTCTGAGCTGCGATAAATCACGCCATTGTTCTGCGTTCTTGCATTATACCACATTTGGTTACTAATTCGATTCTTATCACCGGTGTGCGCACCGATTGCGTTGCGCTCTTTTCTTCTTGCTGTTGTTCTGTCTGGCGAACTGGTACTATGGGCGTGTTGGATCGACTTTTCAACGTGGTGCGGGGTGCGCCGGAAGTCTTTGTTCTTATCACAGTTCGATAAGCTGGGTGATCCGCAAGGCGTGTTCTTCATTCCGCTGGGCCCAACCTTTGTCTACAAAATATGGCTCGTAGACATCGAAAGCACTTTTGGCGTTACGAGGAAAACGAAGGCGCTATTTCTCAATTCCGGTAACGATGCCGCCATGCCGATATCAAAGCCTGTTGATCTTTGATGCGTCTTTTAATTGCATTTAGTTTATATAATGGTTAACAACTATGTTATAAACTGTATTCTATTTCGATTTAAAACATATGGATTGTTTATGATCAAAATTAGATCTTATTTCGTGTGGTATCTTCATGTTATAATTTGAACTTCGTTGTTGTGATAATATTATAAAGTTCGCTTGCAGAGCTGGTTTTCTTCAATCTTTATATTCCACCTTAAGGAAGCTTTGCTGTGATGCGCTCACCGACGTTCTTCTAACAGTGGTCTTTTTGTTATTTCGATAATTGTTATTGATTATGCTATTCCCTACTTGTGAATAATAATGATATTGCTGTTAATTATCACGCTACAATAACCGATTTATTATATTCTCCAAACTAATTTATGCGTGATCGATAAAAGCTTTAGTTGATTTATGTTGTTGATTCGTACACTACAATTTCGAGAAAATGGTGAAATTTTCATATTATAAACACGCCCATTATTAAAATCGAGTTGTGAGCATAGTTTTCGCTACCCGCGTTATATTTATAACATTTATTTGAATTCCCTACTGGGAGCATCATTAAACAAATGTGTTTAATTTGCCCCTTTGATATATAAAGCTAACCTACTGTGGGAATTTCACTAACATTATTTGCAGTTCATCTGCGTGAAAAACTGCGGAAATAATATATGCTTATTTTACTGACTTTGTTTTTATATTGCTGTAAGTTGTTTACTACTGGCATGACACCTCCTTTATCTGGCTGTGTTTTGTGCCTGGTAAAGTCACGTGTTAGAGTCGATTGTTCGTTTGTTGCAGTTGGATTTGCCACGAAACCGGTTTTTACAGGCAACGAAAATTGAGCAGATTCGTGTTGGTCCCTCGACTACATTTCAGTCGTTGGCACTCACAAGCGTCTGTGATTTAATAATCATCACACGATGACTCTGTTTGGCAGATCCCACACTATTTGCACCTCACCACTGTAGGTGATTCTTGATGTTGGCTGCTCAGTGGCTTACTGCATCTGGTTGAGAACAGCAATGCCCCTACGAACTTGTATTTTATACTATTCCCTCTAATGAGTTGTTTGAGAGTTTGAGACGAGAGACGCTCTCAGGATCAAGAGGAGTATGATCTAACCTGATCAAGGAGAGTGAAAGCTCTAAGCTTGGGGATGCCCCGGTGGTTCACCCCTGCATATTCTAAGAGGACTCAAGCGTCTAAGCTTGGGGATGCCCAAGGCATCCCCTTCTTCATCGACAACATTATCGAGTTCCTCCCCCGAAACTATATTTTTATTCCAGTCACATCTTATGTACTTTACTTGGAGCGTCGGTTTGTTTTTGTGTTTGTTTTGTTTGAATAAAATGGATCCTAGCATTCACTTTATGGGAGAGATACACGCTCCGCTGTAGCATATGGACAAATATGTCCTTAGGTTCTACTCATAGTATTCATGGCGAAGTTTCTTCTTCGTTAAATTGTTATATGGTTGGAATTGGAAAATGCTACATGTAGTAACTCTAAAATGTCTTGGATAATTTGATACTTGGCAATTGTTGTGCTCATGTTTAAGCTCTTGCATCATATGCTTTGCACCCATTAATGAAGAAATACTTAGAGCTTGCTAATTTGGTTTGCGTATTTAGTTTCTCTAGAGTCTAGATAACATCTAGTATTGAGTTTTGAACAACAAGGAAGACGGTATGGAGTCTTATGATGTTTACAATATGTCTTTTATGTGAGTTTTGCTGTACCGTTCATCCTTGTGTTTGTTTCAAATAACCTTGCTAGCCTAAACCTTGTATCGAGAGGGATTACTTCTCATGCATCCAAAATACTTGAGCCAACCACTATGCCATTTGTGTCCACCATACCTACCTACTACATGGTATTTATCCGCCATTCCAAAGTAAATTGCTTGAGTGCTACCTTTAAAATTCCATCGTTCACCTTTGCAATATATAGCTCATGGGACAAATAGCTTAAAAACTATTGTGGTATTGAATATGTACTTATGCACTTTATCTCTTATTAAGTTGCTTGTTGTGCGATAACCATGTTTCTGGGACGCCATCAACTATTCTTTGTTGAATATCATGTGAGTTGCTATGCATGTCCGTCTTGTCTGAAGTAAGAGAGATCTACCACCTTAATGGTTGGAGCATGCATATTGTTAGAGAAGAACATTGGGCCGCTAACTAAAGCCATGATCCATGGTGGAAGTTTCAGTTTGGACATATATCCTCAATCTCATATGAGAATAATAATTGTTGCCACATGCTTATGCATTAAAGAGGAGTCCATTATCTGTTGTCCATGTTGTCCCGGTATGGATGTCTAAGTTGAGAATAATCAAAAGCGAGAAATCCAAAATGCGAGCTTTCTCCTTAGACCTTTGTACAGGCGGCATGGAGGTACCCCATTGTGACACTTGGTTAAAACATGTGCATTGCAAAGATCCGGTAGTCCAAGCTAATTAGGACAAGGTGCGGGCACTATTAGTACACTATGCATGAGACTTGCAACTTGTAAGATATAATTTTCATAACTCATATGCTTTATTACTACCGTTGACAAAATTGTTTCATGTTTTCAAATAAAAGCTCTAGCACAAATATAGCAATCGATGCTTTCCTCTTTGAAGGACCATTCTCTTTACTTTTATGTTGAGTCAGTTCACCTATCTCTCTCCACCTCAAGAAGCAAACACTTGTGTGAACTATGCATTGATTCCTACATATTTGCATATTGCACTTGTTATATTACTCTATGTTGACAATTATCCATGAGATATACATGTTATAAGTTGAAAGCAACCGCTGAAACTTAATCTTCCTTTGTGTTGCTTCAATACCTTTACTTTGATTTATTGCTTTATGAGTTAACTCTTATGCAAGACTTATTAATACTTGTCTTGAAGTACTATTCATGAAAAGTCTTTGCTTTATGATTCACTTGTTTACTCATGTCATTACCATTGTTTTGATCGCTGCATTCACTACATATGTTTACAAATAGTATGATCAAGGTTATGATGGCATATCACTTCAGAAATTATCTTCGTTATCGTTTTACCTGCTCGGGACGAGCAGAACTAAGCTTGGGGATGCTTGATACGTCTCCGACGTATCGATAATTTCTTATGTTCTATGCCATATTATTGATGATACCTACATGTTTTATGCACACTTTATGTCATATTCGTGCATTTTCTGGAACTAACCTATTAACAAGATGCCGAAGAGCCGATTCTTGTTTTTCTGCTGTTTTTGGTTTCAGAAATCCTAGTAACAAAATATTCTCGGAATTGGACGAAATCAAAACCCAGGGTCCTATTTTGCCACGAAGCTTCCGGAAGATCGAAGAGGAGTCGAAGTGGGGCCACGAGGTGGCCAAACCATAGGGCGGCGCGGCCCAGGACTTGGCCGCGCCGACCTATAGTGTGGGCCCCTCGTGTGGCCCCCGACGTTGCCCTTCCGCCTACTTAAAGCCTCCGTCGCGAAAACCCTGAGGCGAAGAACCACGATACGGAAAACCTTCCAGAGCCGCCGCCATCGCGAAGCCAAGATCTGGGGGACAGGAGTCTCTGTTCCGGCACGCCACCGGAACGGGGAAGTGCCCCCGGAAGGCTCCTCCATCGACACCGCTGCCATCTCCACCGCCATCTTCATCACCGCTGCTGCTCCCATGAGGAGGAGTAGTTCTCCATCGAGGCTCGGGGCCGTACCGGTAGCTATGTGGTTAATCTCTCTCCTATGTGCTTCAATACAATAATCTCATGAGCTGCCTTACATGATTGAGATTCATATGATGATGCTTGTAATCTAGATGTCACTATGCTAGTCAAGTGAGTTTTACTTATGTGGTCTCCGGAGACTCCTTGTCCCACGTGTGTAAAGGTGACAGTGTGTGCACCGTGTGGGTCTCTTAGGCTATATTTCACGTGAATACTTACTCATTCGTTATGAATGGCGTAATGAAGTGCTTATTTATATCTCTTTATGATTGCAATGTGTTTTGTATCACAATTTATCTATGTGCTACTCTAGTGATGGTATTAAAGTAGTTTTATTCCTCCCTCACGGTGTAATGGTGACAGGTGTGTGCATCTCGTGTTAGTACTTGGCGTATGCTATGATCATGATCTCTTGTAGATTGTGAAGTTAACTATTGCTATGATAGTATTGATGTGATCTATTCCTCCTACATAGTGTGAAGGTGACGAGTGTGCATGATGTGTTAGTACTTGGTTTAGTCGTATTGATCTTTCTTGCACTCTAAGGTTATTTAAATATGAACATTGAATTGTGGAGCTTGTTAACTCCGGCATTGAGGGTTCGTGTAATCCTACGCAATGTGTTCATCATCCAACAAGAGTGTAGAGTATGCATTTACCTATTCTCGTTATGTGATCAAAGTTGAGAGTGTCCACTAGTGAAAGTCTAATCCCTAGGCCTTGTTCCTAAATACGCTATCGCCGCTTGTTTACTTGTTTTATCATGCATTCGATACGTCTCCGACGTATCGATAATTTCTTATGTTCTATGCCATATTATTGATGATACCTACATGTTTTATGCACACTTTATGTCATATTCGTGCATTTTCCGGAACTAACCTATTAACAAGATGCCGAAGTGCCAGTTCCTGTTTTCTGTCGTTTTTGGTTTCGAAATCCTAGTAACGAAATATTCTCGAATTGGACGAAATCAAAACCCGAGGTTGCTATGCTTACGGGGACGCCATCAACTATTCTTTGTTGAATATCATGTGAGTTGCTATGCATGCCCGTCTTGTCCGAAGTAAGAGAGATCTACCACCTTTATGGTTGGAGCATGCATATTGTTAGAGAAGAACTTTGGGCCGCTAACTAAAGCCATGATTCATGGTGGAAGTTTCAGTTTTGGACATATATCCTCAATCTCATATGAGAATAATAATTGTTGCCACATGCTTATGCATTAAAGAGGATTCCATTATCTGTTGTCCATGTTGTCCTCTTTGAAGGACCATTTTCTCTTTACTTTTATGTTGAGTCAGTTCACCTATCTCTCCACCTCAAGAAGCAAACACTTGTGTGAACTGTGCATTGATTCCTACATACTTGCATATTGCACTTGTTATATTACTCTATGTTGACAATTATCCATGAGATATACATGTTACAAGTTGAAAGCAACCGCTGAAACTTAATCTTCCTTTGTGTTGCTTCAATACCTTTACTTTGATTTATTGCTTTATGAGTTAACTCTTATGCAAGACTTATTAATACTTGTCTTGAAGTACTATTCATGAAAAGTCTTTGCTTTATGATTCACTTGTTTACTCATGTCATTACCATTGTTTTGATCGCTGCATCCACTACATATGTTTACAAATAGTATGATCAAGGTTATGATGGCATATCACTTCAGAAATTATCTTTGTTATCGTTTTACTCGCTCGGGACGAGCGAGAACTAAGCTTGGGGATGCTTGATACGTCTCCGACGTATCGATTATTTCTTATGTTCTATGCCATATTATTGATGATACCTACATGTTTTATGCACACTTTATGTCATATTCGTGCATTTTCTGGAACTAACCTATTAACAAGATGCCGAAGTGCCAGTTCTGTTTTCTGCTGTTTTTGGTTTCAGAAATCCTAGTAACGAAATATTCTCGGAATTGGACGAAACGAAGACCCAGGGGCCTATTTCGCCACGAACCTTCCGGAAGACCGAAGAGCATACGAAGTGGGGCCACGAGGTGGCGACACCACAAGGCGGCGCGGCCAAGGAGGGGCCCGCGCCGCCCTATGGTGTGGGCCCCTCGTTAGCCCCCGACTCGCCCTTCCGCCTACTTAAAGCCTCCGTCGCGAAACCCCCGATGCGAAAAACCACGATACGGAAAACCTTACCGAGACGCCGCCGCCGCCGATCCCATCTCGGGGGATTCCGGAGATCTCCTCCGGCACCCTGCCGGAGAGGGGATTCATCTCCCGGAGGACTCTACACCGCCATGGTCGCCTCCGGAGTGATGAGTGAGTAGTTCACCCCTAGACTATGGGTCCATAGCAGTAGCTAGATGGTTGTCTTCTCCTCATTGTGCTTCATTGTTGGATCTTGTGAGCTGCCTAACATGATCAAGATCATCTATCCGTAATACTCTATGTTGTGTTTGTCGGGATCCGATGGATAGAGAATACCATGTTATGTTAATTATCAAGTTATTACATATGTGTTGTTTATGATCTTGCATGCTCTCCGTTACTAGTAGAGGCTCTGGCCAAGTTTTTGCTTTTAACTCCAAGAGGGAGTATTTATGCTCGATAGTGGGTTCATGCCTGCATTGACACCCGGGACGAGTGATGAAAGTTCTAAGGTTGTGTTGTGCTCGTTGCCACTAGGGATAAAACATTGGCGCTATGTCCGAGGATGTAGTTGTTGATTACATTACGCACCATACTTAATGCAATTGTCCGTTGCTTTGCAACTTAATACCGGAAGGGGTTCGGACGATAACCTCGAAGGTGGACTTTTTAGGCATAGATGCGATTGGATGGCGGTCTATGTACTTTGTCGTAATGCCCAATTAAATCTCACTATACTTATCATGCCATGTATGTGCATTGTTATGCCCTCTCTATTTGTCAATTGCCCGACCGTAATTTGTTCACCCAACATGCTTTTATCTTATGGGAGAGACACCTCTAGTGAAGCTGTGGACCCCGGTCCATTCTTTTAATACTCGAAATACAAATCTGTTGCAATACTTGTTTTACTTGTTTTCTCTGCAAACAATCATCTTCCACACAATACGGTTAATCCTTTGTTACAGCAAGCCGGTGAGATTGACAACCTCACTGTTTCGTTGGGGCAAAGTACTTTGGTTGTGTTGTGCGGGTTCCACGTTGGCGCCGGAATCTCCGGTGTTGCGCCGCACTACATCCCGCCGCCATCAACCTTCAACGTGCTTCTTGACTCCTACTGGTTCGATTAAACCTTGGTTTCTTACCGAGGAAACTTGCCGCTGTGCGCATCACACCTTCCTCTTGGGGTTCCCAACGGACGTGTCAACTACACGCATCAAGCAAATTTACGGCGCCGTTGCCGTGGAGATCAAGACACGCCGCAAGGGGAGTCTCCACTTCTCGCTCTCTTTACTTTGTTTTTGTCTTGCTTTATTTTATTTACTACTTTGTTTGCTGCACTTTATATCAAAACACAAAAAAATTAGTTGCTAGTTTTACTTTATTTACTGTCTTGCACTCTATATCAAAAACACAAAAAAATTAGTTTACTTGCATTTACTTTATCTAGTTTGTTTTATTTACTCTTGCTAAAATGGCCAACCCTGAAAATACTAAGTTGTGTGACTTCACTAGCACAAATAATAATGATTTCTTATGCACACCTATTGCTCCACCTGCTACTACAGCAGAATTCTTTGAAATTAAACCTGCTTTACTTAATCTTGTCATGAGAGAGCAATTTTCTGGTGTTAGTTCTGATGATGCTGCTGCCCATCTCAATAACTTTGTTGAACTATGTGAAATGCAAAAATATAAAGATGTAGATGGTGACATTATAAAATTAAAATTGTTTCCTTTCTCATTAAGAGGAAGAGCTAAAGATTGGTTGCTATCTCTGCCTAAGAATAGTATTGATTCATGGACTAAATGCAAGGATGCTTTTATTGGTAGATATTATCCCCCTGCTAAAATTATATCTTTGAGGAGTAGCATAATGAATTTTAAACAATTAGATAATGAACATGTTGCTCAAGCTTGGGAAAGAATGAAATCTCTGGTTAAAAATTGCCCAACCCATGGATCGACTACTTGGATGATCATCCAAACCTTCTATGCAGGACTAAATTTTTCTTCGTGGAATTTATTGGATTCAGTTGCTGGAGGTACCTTTATGTCCATCACTCTTGGTGAAGCAACAAATCTTCTTGATAATATGATGGTTAATTACTCTGAATGGCACACGGAAAGAGCTCCACAAGGTAAGAAGGTAAATTCTGTTGAAGAATCCTCTTCCTTGAATGATAAGGTTGATGCTATTATGTCTATGCTTGCGAATGATAGGACTAATGTTGATCCTAATAATGTTCCATTAGCTTCATTGGTTGCTCAAGAAGAACATGTTGATGTAAACTTCATTAAAAATAATAATTTCAACAACAATGCTTATCGGAACAATTCTAGTAATAACTATAGGCCATATCCTTATAATAATGGTAACGGTTATGCTAATTCTTATGGGAATTCTTACAACAATAATAGGAATACACCCCTGGACTTGAAGCCATGCTTAAAGAATTTATTAGTACACAAACTCGCCTTTAACAAATCCGTTGAGGAAAAGCTCAATAAAATTGATATTCTCGCTTCTAAGGTTGATAGTCTTGCCTCCGATGTTGATCTCTTGAAATCAAAAGTTATGCCTAATAGGGATATTGAAAATAAAATTGTTACTACAGCAAATGCCATCCAAGTTAGAATTAATGAGAATATAAGATTAATGGCTGAACTGCGTGCTAGCTGGGATAGAGAAGAAAATGAAAAACTAGCTAAAAAGGAAAATGTAGCTAAAGTTTGGACTATTACCACCACTAGCAATGCTAATAATTCACATGTTGCTGCACCTCCTACTATCAATGGTAAAATAATTGGTGTTGGCAATGCTTCTACTCCTAGTGCAAAGCGCGCTAAATTACCTGAAACTGCTAAAACTCGTTAAACTGCTTGTGATAAAACCGCTGAAATTTTTTCCAACCTTGGGGATGATAATCCCATTGCTTTAGATTGTAATGATTTAGATTTTGATGATTGCCACATCCCTGAAGTTATAAAGTTCTTGCAAAAACTTGCTAAAAGTCCCAATGCTAGCGCTATAAACTTGGCTTTCACAAAACATATTACAAATGCTCTCATAAAAGCTAGAGAAGAGAAACTAAAACTTGAAACTTCTATTCCTAGAAAGCTAGAGGATGGTTGGGAGCCCATCATTAAAATGAGAGTCAAAGATTTTGATTGTAATGCTTTATGTGATCTTGGTGCAAGTATTTCGTTATGCCTAAAAAAGTCTATGATATGCTTGACTTGCCACCATTGAAAAATTGTTATTTGGATGTTAATCTTGCCGATAATGCTAAAAGAAACCTTTGGGGAAGGTTGATAATGTTCATATTATGGTTAACAATAACCTTGTCCCCGTTGATTTTGTTGTCTTGGATATTGAATGCAATGCATCTTGCCCCATTATATTGGGAAGACCTTTTCTTCGAACCGTTGGTGCTACTATTGATATGAAGGAAGGTAATATTAAATATCAATTTCCTCTCAAGAAAGGTATGGAACACTTCCCTAGAAAGAGAATGAAGTTACCTTATGATTCTATTATTAGAACAAATTATGATGTTGATGCTTCGTCTCTCGATGTTACTTGAGTTACACTTTCGCGCCTAGTCGAAAGACGTTAAAGAAAAGCGCTTATGGGAGACAACCCATGTTTTTACTCCAGTATTTTTGTTTTATATTTGTGTCTTGGAAGTTGTTTACTACTGTAGCAACCTCTCCTTATCTTAGTTTTGAGTTTTGTTGTGCCAAGTAAAGTCTTTGATAGTAAAGTAAGTACTAGATTTGGATTACTGCGCAGTTCCAGATTTCTTTGCTGTCACGAATCTGGGTCTACCTCCCTGTAGGTAGCTCACAAAATTAAGCCAATTTACGTGCATGATCCTCAGATATGTACGCAACTTTCATTCAATTTGAGCATTTTCATTTGAGCAAGTCTGGTGGCCTAATAAAATCCATCTTTACGGACTGTTCTGTTTTGACAGATTCTGCCTTTTATTTTGCATTGCCTCTTTTGCTATGATTGGATGAATTTCTTTGATCCATTAATGTCCAGTAGCTTTATGCAATGTCCAGAAGTGTTAAGAATGATTGTGTCACCTCTGAACATGTGAATTTTTATTATGCACTAACCCTCTAATGAGTTGTTTCGAGTTTGGTGTGGAGGAAGTTTTCAAGGATCAAGAGAGGAGTATGATGCAATATGATCAAGGAGAGTGAAAGCTCTAAGCTTGGGGATGCCCCGGTGGTTCACCCCTGCATATTTTAAGAAGACTCAAGCGTCTAAGCTTGGGGATGCCCAAGGCATCCCCTTCTTCATCGACAACATTATAAGGTTCCTCCCCTGAAACTATATTTTTATTCCGTCACATCTTATGTACTTTGCTTGGAGCGTCGGTTTGTTTTTGTTTTTTGTTTTGTTTGAATAAAATGGATCCTAGCATTCACTTTATGGGAGAGAGACACGCTCCGCTGTAGCATATGGACAAATATGTCCTTAGGCTCTACTCATAGTATTCATGGCGAAGTTTCTTCTTCGTTAAATTGTTATATGGTTGGAATTGGAAAATGCTACATGTAGTAACTCTAAAATGTCTTGGATAATTTGATACTTGGCAATTGTTGTGCTCATGTTTAAGCTCTTGCATCATATGCTTTGCACCAATTAATGAAGAAATACTTAGAGCTTGCTAATTTGGTTTGCATATTTGGTTTCTCTAGAGTCTAGATAACATCTAGTATTGAGTTTTGAACAACAAGGAAGACGGTATGGAGTCTTATAATGTTTACAATATGTCTTTTATGTGAGTTTTGCTGTACCGTTCATCCTTGTGTTTGTTTCAAATAACCTTGCTAGCCTAAACCTTGTATCGAGAGGGAATACTTCTCATGCATCCAAAATACTTGAGCCAACCACTATGCCATTTGTGTCCACCATACCTACCTATTACATGGTATTTGTCCGCCATTCCAAAGTAAATTGCTTGAGTGCTACCTTTAAAATTCCATCATTCACCTTTGCAATATATAGCTCATGGGACAAATAGCTTAAAAACTATTGTGGTATTGAATATGTACTTATGCACTTTATCTCTTATTAAGTTGCTTGTTGTGCGATATCCATGCTTCTTGGGACGCCATCAACTATTCTTTGTTGAATATCATGTGAGTTGCTATGCATGTCCGTCTTGTCTGAAGTAAGAGAGATCTACCACCTTTATGGTTGGAGCATGCATATTGTTAGAGAAGAACTTTGGGCCGCTAACTAAAGCCATGATTCATGGTGGAAGTTTCAGTTTTGGACATATATCCTCAATCTCATATGAGAATAGTAATTGTTGCCACATGCTTATGCATTAAAGAGGAGTCCATTATCTCGTTGTCCATGTTGTCCCGGTATGGATGTCTAAGTTGAGAATAATCAAAAGCGAGAAATCCAAAATGCGAGCTTTCTCCTTAGACCTTTGTACGAGCGGCATGGAGGTACCCCATTGTGACACTTGGTTAAAACATGTGCATTGCAAAGATCCGGTAGTCCAAGCTAATTAGGACAAGGTGCGGGCACTATTAGTATACTATGCATGAGGCTTGCAACTTGTAAGATATAATGTACATAACTCATATGCTTTATTACTACCGTTGACAAAATTGTTTCATGTTTTCAAAATAAAAGCTCTAGCACAAATATAGCTATCGATGCTTTCCTCTTTGAAGGACCATTTTCTTTTTACTTTTATGTTGAGTCAGTTCACCTATCTCTCTCCACCTCAAGAAGCAAACACTTGTGTGAACTGTGCATTGATTCCTACATACTTGCATATTGCACTTGTTATATTACTCTATGTTGACAATTATCCATGAGATATACATGTTACAAGTTGAAAGCAACCGCTGAAACTTAATCTTCCTTTGTGTTGCTTCAATACCTTTACTTTGATTTATTGCTTTATGAGTTAACTCTTATGCAAGACTTATTAATACTTGTCTTGAAGTACTATTCATGAAAAGTCTTTGCTTTATGATTCACTTGTTTACTCATGTCATTACCATTGTTTTGATCGCTGCATCCACTACATATGTTTACAAATAGTATGATCAAGGTTATGATGGCATATCACTTCGAAATTATCTTTGTTATCGTTTTACCTGCTCGGGACGAGCAGAACTAAGCTTGGGGATGCTTGATACGTCTCCGACGTATCGATTATTTCTTATGTTCTATGCCATATTATTGATGATACCTACATGTTTTATGCACACTTTATGTCATATTCGTGCATTTTCTGGAACTAACCTATTAACAAGATGCCGAAGTGCCGGTTCTCGTTTTCTGCTGTTTTTGGTTTCAGAAATCCTAGTAACGAAATATTCTCGGAATTGGACGAAACGAAGACCCGAGGGCCTATTTCGCCACGAACCTTCCAGAAGACCGAAGAGCATACGAAGTGGGGCCACGAGGTGGCGACACCACAAGGCGGCGCGGCCAAGGAGGGGCCCGCGCCGCCCTATGGTGTGGGCCCCTCGTTAGCCCCCCGACTCTGCCCTTCCGCCTACTTAAAGCCTCCGTCGTGAAACCCCTGATGCGAAAAACCACGATACGGAAAACCTTACGAGACGCCGCCGCCGATCCCATCTCGGGGGATTCGGAGATCTCCTCCGGCACCCTGCCGGAGAGGGGATTCATCTCCCGGAGGACTCTACACCGCCATGGTCGCCTCCGGAGTGATGAGTGAGTAGTTCACCCCTGGACTATGGGTCCATAGCAGTAGCTAGATGGTTGTCTTCTCCTCATTGTGCTTCATTGTTGGATCTTGTGAGCTGCCTAACATGATCAAGATCATCTATCCGTAATACTCTATGTTGTGTTTGTCGGGATCCGATGGATAGAGAATACCATGTTATGTTAATTATCAAGTTATTACATATGTGTTGTTTATGATCTTGCATGCTCTCCGTTACTAGTAGAGGCTCGGCCAAGTTTTTGCTTTTAACTCCAAGAGGGAGTATTTATGCTCGATAGTGGGTTCATGCCTGCATTGATACCGGGACCAGTGACAGAAAGTTCTAAGGTTGTGTTGTGCTGTTGCCACTAGGGATAAAACATTGGCGCTATGTCCGAGGATGTAGTTTTTGATTACATTACGCACCATACTTAATGCAATTGTCTATTGCTTTGCAACTTAATACTGGAAGGGGTTCGGACGATAACCTGAAGGTGGACTTTTTAGGCATAGATGCAGTTGGATGGCGGTCTATGTACTTTGTCGTAATGCCCAATTAAATCTCACTATACTTATCATGCCATGTATGTGCATTGTTATGCCCTCTCTATTTGTCAATTGCCCGACTGTAATTTGTTCACCCAACATGCTTTTATCTTATGGGAGAGACACCTCTAGTGAACTGTGGACCCCGGTCCATTCTTTTAATACTGAAATACAAATCTGCTGCAATACTTGTTTTACTCGTTTTCTCTGCAAACAATCATCTTCCACACAATACGGTTAATCCTTTGTTACGGCAAGCCGGTGAGATTGACAACCTCATCTGTTTCGTTGGGGCAAAGTACTTTGGTTGTGTTGTGCAGGTTCCACGTTGGCGCCGGAATCTCCGGTGTTGCGCCGCACTACATCCCGCCGCCATCAACCTTCAACGTGCTTCTTGACTCCTACTAGTTCGATTAAACCTTGGTTTCTTACTGAGGGAAACTTGCCGCTGTGCGCATCACACCTTCCTCTTGGGGTTCCCAACGGACGTGTCAACTACACGCATCAGTTACTACTGCTGCGTTACTACTGCTTGTTTACTGTCCTGGGCAAAGCACTTTTCTGGTGCCGTTGCCACTGCTCATACTTATTTATACCACCTGTATTTCACTATCTCTTCGCCGAACTAGTACACCTATTAGGTGTGTTGGGGACACAAGAGACTTCTTGCTTTGTGGTTGCAGGGTTGCATGAGAGGGATATCTTTGACCTCTTCCTCCCTGAGTTCGATAAACCTTGGGTAATCCACTTAAGGGAAACTTGCTGCTGTTCTACAAACCTCTGCTCTTGGAGGCCCAACACTGTCTACAAGAATAGAAGCTCCCGTAGACATCAGAGCTCTGCAAGTAGCATCGCTACCATTGCCTTCCGCCAAGAGTATTTTGATATCTCTAGCATAACACTCCCCAACATCATAACACCAAACTAGCACTAAGGCGAATAGGGAGGGAGAATAGCCGGGAAGCGGTGATCCATACTCAAGGGGAATGGAGGAGAGATAAACAAAGGGGAAATGATCTCCCTAGTGTAAGAACTATCGGAAATGGGAAGTTGTTAACAACTGCGAGTAGACACCATGGACTGGATAGTGGCTGCTTGATTAGGCACAAACACAAATGTGGTGCCAAAATTGATATTAGACTCCTCTTGATAATTAACCTCCGCATATTTATTTATTTGGAAGACAATAGGCTTTAGTGTGTAGCATTCCACACATGAATCTTCCAATAGTGACATATAATATAGCACATAGAAAAAATAGGGAGAGAGTGAGGTGAGGGGCTCAAGGACAATTACATGGTATGAGATGACTCTATAATTTTTTATTTACACATACCACAGACAACAGTAGGCTCCAAAAACATCCATCGAGATATTTGTTTAACTCACAGGCTCTAAATCCGCTATAAAAATTAGTATAAAAATGAGCAAATGCACGTAGATACACCCAATAAACCTAAGTAGCATATATTAACATGTGGATGAATGAGTAACTACTGTGGTGATTGTATCCCAAGCCTGCCAAAGATCAAACCCATGTTTAACACCATGTGTATCTTGTTAATAGAGATTATTCTTTATATGGGACTAGATGTTCTTTTGATAGTGAGATGTATGTGGTGATTTTTCTGGTCGTGAGGGTCATGATTCCAATCATTAGTAGTTTATGTTTCTAAAAAAACAATTGCAGCCATATATGTTAGCTCTACATGTAGAAAACAATGCATTAGGATCCGTAGTACCCCAAATACATGGTTAATTATAATATGTATTAACAATAAGAAATACCTAATTGAGATTTTAGTTTAAAATATAATGGTGAAAAAACATATAACAAGTGACAAAATGTGTTTGAATTAAGTATAAAAATTAGTGTAAATGAAATGTAATCTCCTGGGGTTGATGAAAATCTCATATTATTGAATTGAAGCGATGGAACTTTGAGAGGTTGGAGCATGGAATATCAAATGATGAGCTAATAAAGCGGTTAATTGCTTTGAGACTGAATGTTGAAGCAGTGATCGGAGACCTATCAAACTATTCGCCTCCTCCCACTTATGGTGCTATTCAAAGGTTCAAAATAGCATTGGCACGCATTGTAATAATGATATGCGAGGTGTGTAGAATTATGTAACTTCTTATCGTCGTTGGTGATGTTTTGGTATCTAGTGCACACTTAATGAGCTATTACTCTAGTATATATGGAGGCGGAAGCTCGTCTTGAAAGCTTTCCGTGACATGATGAACAACAAAAGCAGGAAATTCTCTTTGAAATTTCAAGATTGGTCGAAATGCTTTATGGAGAAGAAACAACTAATGTCCTCTGTCTAGTGTTGTATCGTTTTTTTTAATGGTGGCGATGAAGAAACAAACAAGGATCAACATGGTAATGGTGGCGCTGATGAGCCAGAGGAGGATCAATCCGGCTATGGTGGAAAGGACGGACTGGAGGTTGAATCTGATGATGGTGGTAATGACATACCAGAGGGTCAACCAAGTTGACACCTTGACCTTAGTTGTCAATGGGTTAGTTGAGATCCATCAAGCAAGGCTCCTGAGTGAAGCCTACAATGTTCATGGTTATCTTATATTGGTCATGGTGCATGTTAATAGGCTTATTCTCCATAATGGGTTATGTGACATCCTTGACGACAATGGTCATGCTCTAGAAGGCCATGATCTCATCCTCAACACGGGTGCCCCTCTTCCTATTACCTGCGCACCAACATTATTAGGGCAGCAACAATCTTGTGAGGACCAACGAGGATAAGATCTCTAAGCCTGCTAAAGTGAGCCACCTGACCTTCCACTTACTCAGGTGGTTGTGCACCTGAGTAGATGTCACCTCCGCTCCATAGTGCTCAAACAAAACATTCGCAGCTTTAGTGAGACGACCTTCCTTGAAGCACTTATAAGTTTGACTACCGATGTTGATGAGCTCACACATCTTCTCCGGGACAAAGCTCGACATGAAGGGGAGCCATTGTTCCCCTTAATTGAAGCCTATGGTGCCTTCGCAATCCTTATGGCCACCTGTGCAACAACGCTTTTCACTAAGCTCTTCAAAGGGTCCTCCATGATGGGTGCAGGTGGCATGAATGGAGGCGCCACTTCATTCTTGGCAATGGGATGATAATCATACACAAACGAAGGGATGTGTGACTCACCAATGATGATCAGAGCATGGATAAAGATCTGAGAGTTCTTGCATTTCGAGTCCTACATTGACCATGCATGATAGATGAATGTGAACATGTGCAGATCTATAGAAGGTACCAATATCAGCAGTACACATCCATACTACAAGCACATATAAAACCTACTAGTGATAGATTTCCACAGCATAACACATTACTAGCACTGATATGAACCCTGAGCAACAATTACACATGCACAAACTAGCCAAATCTACCCTTCCATATGAAGATCACAGATCTACCGAGACAAGTTGAAGGTGTGTTTACTTACAACCATTGGTGGAGGTGGACGCCTACGATGGTGACTCGAGGACGAGGAGGTAGTAGGCCAGCTGTCGCCGACTGGGGGGCTACCAATCAAGTCGAATGTGTTTGAGTAGATTGGATTTTGAGATTTCTGGCCACTAGGTTATGATAATCAGCTTTAACGTGTAAATATGGTTTCTTAAGGCTAGTATGCTCAGCTCCTTCTCGACCCGCGTGCTGATGAATGGCGCTTTTGGTGAGCTCATCTACAACCGCCGGGGTTTGCGACAGGGTGACCCTCTCTCCCATTTGCTCTTCAGACGGTGATGGATGTTGTCCACCTCATGTTTGAGAGGGCGGCGAACGTGGGTCTGCTCACCGAACTCTCGACTATTGGCTTCCCACATCGCACGTCGATGTATGCCGATGATGTGGTTACCTTCATCAGACCCACCGAGGTTGACATGCGCACCTGCACACAAATTGTGGAGGACTTTGGGGTGGCGTCGGGACTGCGCACCAATCTGGCCAAGTGCTCACTCCACCCCATCCGGTGCTCGCAGGAACAGGTGGCTCTGGCTAGTTCTATCCTTGGTTGCGTGGTAGCCTCTTTCCCGTTAAAGTACCTGGGCCTCCCCCTTGGGCTCAGAAAGGTGTCGGCAGCCCAGCTTCAGCCGATCGTGGACAATGCAGCTAGTAGGCTGCCACCGTGGTGCGCCGAACTCCTCAACAGTGGGGGTAGGACCATTCTTGTCCAGAGCACGCTTTCGGCGATCTCAGTGCATACCATGATGTCGCTCGACATCCCACCGAAGGTTGTTGAGGCGCTGCGCAAGATTTGCCGGGCCTTCCTTTGGAAAGGGCGTCAGGAGGTCAAGGGTGGTCACTGTTTAGTCGCTTCGGACAAGGTGACCTCCCCAAAGGACCTCGGCGGTCAAGGTATTCCGAACCTCCGCTTGCTTAATCTTGCTCTTCTTCGCTGTCGATGGGCCTGGCTACAGAAGGTGTACACCTCCAAGGCCTGGGCGGAGTTTAACATTCAGCACCCCAGCCTCTGCACCGCTCTCTTCGATGCGGCCACCTGCCTTGTTCTGGGCAATGGCGAGCGGGCTCGGTTCTGGTCCGATCGGTGGCTAGATGGTTCGAAAGTGGCGGAGATTGCACCAAATGGCATGGGTATACCCTTCGGGTACCCATTATTAGTATACCTAACTCGGCTCGGCCCAATATGGAAGGCCCAACAAGGCAACCCTAAGAAGTAGTCGACTAGGACTCTTGTAAAACCCTAGGCTGGTTGCATATATAAAGCCAGTCAGGGCACCCGATAGAGGGGAGGACAACAAATAGACAACATAGCTCCGCGTACGGCAGCACCCTGTAAACATACATATGATCATATACTAGATTGCTCGCAGCACATAGGAATCCTCCACCGAGGGGACCCGAAGCTGGGTATATCGTGTGCCCAATCTCGCTCCCGGAATCTCCATCGTCGCTCTCTCCCGAAACCCAAGTCTACAATACGTAGGCATTGGCGAGGTGATCCCTCGTCACCAAATGTGGCCAAGATGGTTTCGCGTAGGAGGGTCACCGCTTGCTCGGTGAGAGAGGGCCTGGCCGGCCAATGGCTCAGAGATTGTGGGCCGGACATGGATGAGGCAGCCCTCCCGGAGTTCTTCATGTTGTGGCAGAGGCTGGCGAACGTCCAGCTGGTCCCGGAGCGGGAGGACGTTCTGCTGGGAGGTGGTCGACTGATGGCATTTACTCCGCTAAGTCGGCGTACAGAGCTTTCTTTGCGGGCCAGGTGAGGGCCTCCATCTCAGAGGAGATCTGGCGGTCTAGGGCAACGTACAGTTGCAAGTTCTTCGCATGGCTAGCCTCGAAGAACCGTTGTTGGACGGCGGATAGGCTTCGACGTCGTGGCTTGCCGTGTCCGTCGGCCTGCCCGCTTTGCGATCAGGAGCCGGAGACCTTGCAGCACTTACTGCTGGGTTGTGTGGTTGCGCGGGAGACCTGGGCTTGGGCTCTTAGGTGTTGGGGCAAGGATGAGTGGCTCCCGGACCCGGACACCGATCTGCTGGAATGGTGGACATCCTGAGCTTGTCCGACAGCTCACAGACGGGACATGTGGACTGCCATCATCCTGGTCTTTTGGTCCATTTGGAGGCACATGAACGATGTGCTCTTCAACGGAGTTGTGGCCTCGCATGGCGCCATTGATGGGATTCGTAGCATAGAAAACAAAAAATTCCTACCACAAGAACGAATAACAAGCCAAGATCTAATCTAGTAGATGGTAGCAACGAGATGTATGTGAGACTAATCCTCGAAGATTTCAAAGCCTACGAGATTAGATCTCGTGGTTGATGTAGTCGATCACTTGCCGCTTTCAAAAGCGCGTAGAAGATTGATACGTCTCAAACGTATCTATAATTTCTTATGTTACATGCTAGTTTTATGACAATATCTACATGTTTGTGGGAATGGTGTTTTGGCACATGGGAGCATATGCTCTCTTTATTTTGAAATACATGTTACATACATTTTGAAATTTCAAAAAATTGAAACTAAAAATTCGAACGTACATCTTCACGTGCTACGCACTCACAAAGTTGTTTCATAAAAATCCGACTTGTCGTGTGACGTGTGTAAAAAAGACAAATTTCAATGCTGAAAATAAGGCTTTTCAGGAGATAAATTTTCTCTTTTTTACACAGACCATAAAACATATTGGTTCCTCGCGAAACTTGACGAACGTACGTATATTGTGGAGATGTACATGTAGAATTTTTTATCAAAATTTTTTGACATTTCGAAATATAACTTTTTGATAGAGGGAGCATATGCACCCGGGAGCCGAATTGAATTTCCGCATGTTTTATCTATACTTTATATCATTTTGATGCATTTTCCGGAACTAACCTATTAACAAGATGCCGAAGTGCCAGTTCCTGTTTTCTGCTATTTTTGGTTTCAGAAATCCTACACAGGAAATATTCTCGGAATTGGACCCCACGAAGACAGAAATCAATATTTTGCCGAGACGGACCCAGAGAGCCAGAGAAGTGCCGGAGGGGGCCAAGGGGGCCCCACACCATACCTGGGCGCGGGCCCCTCCCTGGCCGCGCCACCAGGTGGGGAGGCCACCCCCTGGCTCCTCCGACTCCGCCCTTTCGCCTATATATTCTGTCCGTCGCGAAAACCCTAAAACAATCGACGATATTCCACGAAGAGTTCCGTAGCCGCCGCCATCGCGAAGACAAGTTTCGGGGGACAGAATCTCTGTACCGGCATGCCGCCGGGATGGGGAATTGCCCCCGGAGTCATCTCCATCGACACCACCGCCATCTTCATCGCCGTTGCTGTCTCCCATGATGAGGAGGGAGTAGTTCTCCCCCGAGGCTGAGGGCTCTACCGGTAGCTATGTGGTTCATCTCTCTCTCCCATGGTGTGATCTTTATGTGATCATGAGGCATGAGCTTTGTATCACTATTAAGGTATGTGCTACTCTAGTGATGTTATTAAAGTAGTCTATTCCACCTCCATGATGTAAAGAGGACAGTGTGTGCATCATGTAGTACTTGGCGTAAGTTATGATTGTAATCTCTTGTGGATTATGAAGTTAACTATTACTATGATAGTATTGATGTGATCTATTCCCCCTTTCATAGCTATTGTTGACAGTGTGTATGCTATGTTAGTACTCGGTCTAAATTGCAACGGTATTCTTGGATTATGATTTGATGAGGATATCCCTATGAGTGGTGTTTGTCAAGTACTTGATGAACTTTGAGTGGAGCTTTTGTAGCCGCTACGTGATGATTAGTGATTCCAATAGGAGAGTAATTCAGAGTAGCACAAGTGAAGAGAAGTTATTTATTTATGTGATCATTGTTGAGAGTGTCCACTAGTGAAAGTATGATCCCTAGGCCTTATTTCTAAGCATTGAAACACCGTTTCCAACAAGTTACGTTACATGTTCGCTTGCTGCCATCTTTATTTCAGATTGCAATTACTACTTACAATCATCCATATTACTTGTATTTCACTATCTCTTCGCCAAACTAGTGCACCTATACATCTGACAAGTGTATTAGGTGTGTTGGGGACACAAGAGACTTCTTGTATCTTAATTGCAGGGTTGCTTGAGAGGGATATCTTTGATCTCTACCTCCCTGAGTTCGATAAACCTTGGGTGATTCACTTAAGGGAAACTTGCTGTTGTTCTACAAACCTCTGCTCTTGGAGGCCCAACACTGTCTACAGGAATAGAAGCGTGCGTAGACATCAAGCTATTTTCTAGCGCCGTTGCCGGGGATGTAAGGTAAAAGGTATTCACATCCTCCGACTACTAAGCTATTTCCTAGCACGGTTGCCGGTGTGTGAGTGCTCGAAGTTATTTCCTTTAGATTCTGCAAGTGCATCTTTTTGTTTCTTGTTTTTATTTTTCACTAGTTAGGCATAATGGAAAACAACAACAAATTTAGTGAGCTTTTTAATCTTTTTCCTGAGCTAAGACATGAATGGTTTGATGCGAAAATTAAAAAACCTATGGAACCTTATTTGCATGCTAGTAGCAATGTTATTAGTATGAACGTAATTACTGCTAATGCTATGGAAAAGTCTAAGCTTGGGGAAGCTAGTTTTTATGATCTTTTTAGCTTCCCAGCTTTAGGGGAGAAAATTTGCTCTGATAATACTTTATCTCCCATAAGCGATAACTCTAATGATGCTTGTGATATTTTAAATCCACCTACTGAAAGTATTCCATATAAAATACCTATGAAAATTATTGAACGTGTTGTGGATAACCGCTATGAAGGGGATGGAACTGTCCATCCTGGAGATCATTTACTGTTTTTGCATGAATTATACGGGTTATTCAAGTGTGCAGGTATCTCTATGGATGAAGTGAGGAATAAACTATTCTCTATGTCGATGTCTGGTAAAGCGGCGCATTGGTATAAATTGCTGAAGAATAGGCATTCTCTTGATTGGAAGGATATTATGCCTCTATTTTATTCTAAATTCTATCCTCCAAGTGAAATTCACAAAGACCGAAACCGCATATATAATTTCTGGCCTCATGATGGAGAGAGTATTGCCCAAGCATGGGGGAGATTGAAGTCTTTAATGCTCAAATGCCCCATTCATGAGCTTCCTGGTAATATCATCATTGATAATTTCTATGCAAGACTTTCTTTTCAAGATAAAACCTTGCTGGATACTACTTGTTCTGGATCATTCACGCGCATCAAAGAAGAGTTCAAATGGGACCTTCTTGATCGGATTCAGGAGAATACTGAAGATTGGGATAACGACAAAGGTAAAGAATCAGCTATAAACTATGAATATGAATGCATTAAGTCTTTCATTGAAACTGCTGATTTTCAAGAGCTTAGTGCTAAATATGGTCTTGATCCTCAAATTATGGTCGATTGCTATAGAGCCTTTGCTTCTCATATTAATGTTCCTAAAGAAAATTGGTACATGTATCATGAACCTTTTAAAGACACTTGCATGGAAAATGAAATTGTTGTTAATGATTGCAATAAACATGCCCAAACTTCGAAAATACTATTTCTTATAAGCATGTTAATTTTTGTGGAATGCATAGACCTTGTGGAATTAATCAAGTCGAAGATGAATATTGTATCCATCATAGGAATGAAAAAACTAGAATGTGGTACAAGGCTCTAGATGATCTTGGTGAAAAAGTTTGTGACCTCCATCCTTTTATTTGTGAACTTTGTTATGAAGTGGGTCATTTTAATTTTCAATGTTCTGGTCATAATGATAATATTTCGAATTTAATGAGTACTTCAAGTCTATATTGTGATAACATGCTCACTTCAAATCAGCATGATGAACTTACTTTATTTTTGGGGTGTGAAAAGTTATCAAGAAAAATTTCTTTGTTAGATATGAGTGATCTTGATATGAATAGTGTGTTGCATGGATGTTATCTCTATTGTGTTAATAATTGCCATGCCAACACCTACATACAAAGTGTTATAAAGGATGGGACTTTACCAAAATATGACAGGACTAATATGTGTTTTGTTCTTATTAATGAAAGAGAGGTATCCTCCCAAGTTTCTTCTATTGTTTCTAACAATAAACCAGGTTATGTGGAGAAGCTTGATGTCTACGGGTGCTTCTATTCTTGTAGAAAGTGTTGGGCCTCCAAGAGCAGAGGTTTGTAGAACAGCATCAACTTTCCCTTAAGTGGATCACCCAAGGTTTATCGAACTCAGGGAGGAAGAGGTCAAAGATATCCCTCTCATGCAACCCTGCAACAACAAAGCAAGAAGTCTCTTGTGTCCCCAACACACCTAATAGGTGCACTAGTTCGGCGAAGAGATAGTGAAATACAGGTGGTATGAATGAATATGAGCAGTAGTAACGGCGCCAGAAAATAGCTTGCTGGCGTGTAGTTGATGGTGGTAATATGGTAGCAGTAGTAACGCGATGAAACGAGTAAACAAGCAGCGATAGCGATATTTAGGAACAAGGCCTAGGGATTAGACTTTCACTAGTGGACACTCTCAACTTTGATCACATAACAAAATAGATAAATGCATACTCTACACTCTTGTTGGATGATGAACACATTGCGTAGGATTACACGAACCCTCAATGCCGGAGTTAACAAGCTCCACAATTCAATGTTCATATTTAAATAACCTTAGAGTGCATGAAAGATCAACACGACTAAACCAAGTACTAACACAGCATGCACACTGTCACCTTCACACTATGTAGGAGGAATAGATCACATCAATACTATCATAGCAATAGTTAACTTCACAATCTACAAGAGATCATGATCATAGCATACGCTGATACGTCTCCGACGTATCGATAATTTCTTATGTTCTATGCCATATTATTGATGATACCTACATGTTTTATGCACACTTTATGTCATATTCGTGCATTTTCTGGAACTAACCTATTAACAAGATGCCGAAGTGCCGGTTCCTGTTTTACTGCTGTTTTTGGTTTCGAAATCCTAGTAACGAAATATTCTCGGAATTGGACGAAACGAAAACCCGGGGCCCTATTTTTCCACGGAGCTTCCGGAAGACCGAAGAACACACGAAGTGGGGCCACGAGGTGGCCGGACTATAGGGCGGCGCGGCCCAAGCCCTGGCCGCGCCGACCTATAGTGTGGGCCCCTCGTGACGCCCCTGACCTGCCCTTCCGCCTACTTAAAGCCTCCGTCGCGAAACCCCTGATGCGAAAAGCCACGATACGGAAAACCTTACCGAGACGCCGTCGCCGCCGATCCCATCTCGGGGGATTCCGGAGATCTCCTCCGGCACCCTGCCGGGAGAGGGATTCATCTCCCGGAGGACTCTACACCGCCATGGTCGCCTCCGGAGTGATGAGTGAGTAGTTCACCCCTGGACTATGGGTCCATAGCAGTAGCTAGATGGTTGTCTTCTCCTCATTGTGCTTCATTGTTGGATCTTGTGAGCTGCCTAACATGATCAAGATCATCTATCTCGTAATTCTATATGTTGTGTTTGTCGGGATCCGATGGATAGAGAATACCATGTCATGTTAATTATCAAGTTATTATACATGTGTTGTTTATGATCTTGCATGCTCTCCGTTTCTAGTAGAGGCTCTGGCCAAGTTTTTACTTTTAACTCCAAGAGGGAGTACTTATGCTCGATAGTGGGTTCATGCTCGCATTGACACCGGGACAGTGATGAGAAAGTTCTAAGGTTGTGTTGTGCTTGTTGCCACTAGGGATAAAACATTGGCGCTATGTCCGAGGATGTAGTTGTTGATTACATTACGCACCATACTTAATGCAATTGTCCGTTGTTTAGCAACTTAATACTGGAGGGGTTCGGATGATAACTCTGAAGGTGGACTTTTTAGGCATAGATGCGGTTGGATGGCGGTCTATGTACTTTGTCGTAATGCCCAATTAAATCTCACTATACTTATCATGTCATGTATGTGCATTGTTATGCCCTCTCTATTTGTCAATTGCCCGACTGTAATTTGTTCACCCAACATGCTTTTATCTTATGGGAGAGACACCTCTAGTGAACTGTGGACCCCGGTCCATTCTTTAATACTCGAAATACAAATCTGCTGCAATACTTGTTTTTACTATTTTCTCTCGCAAACAATCATCTTCCACACAATACGGTTAATCCTTTGTTACAGCAAGCCGGTGAGATTGACAACCTCATCTGTTTCGTTGGGGCAAAGTACTTTGGTTGTGTTGTGCAGGTTCCACGTTGGCGCCGGAATCTCTGGTGTTGCGCCGCACTACATCCCGCCGCCATCAACCTTCAATGTGCTTCTTGGCTCCTCCTGGTTCGATAAACCTTGGTTTCTTTCTGAGGGAAAACTTGCTGCTGTGCGCATCATACCTTCCTCTTGGGGTTTCCCAACGAACGTGTGAAATACACGCCATCAAGCTCTTTTTACGGCGCCGTTGCCGGGGAGATCAAGACACGCTGCAAGGGGAGTCTCCACTTCTCAATCTCTTTACTTTGTTTTTGTCTTGCTTTATTTTATTTACTACTTTGTTTGCTGCATTATACCAAAACACAAAAAAAAAAATTAGTTGCTAGCTTTACTTTATTTACTGTCTTGCACTCTATATCAAAAACACAAAAAAATTAGTTACTTGTTTTACTTTACTTAATATCATGCATGTTTTTATTTCACTAGTTAAGCATAATGGAAAACAACAAAAATATGAGAGAACTTTATGAACTTTATCTTGAATTAGGACATGATGTGTTTGAAGAGAGAATTAAAAAACCCATGGAACTTTATATGCATGCTAATGGGAATGTTATTACTATGGATGCTTTGAACACCATTGTTGCTAATGCTATGGAAAATTCTAAGCTTGGGGAAGCTGGCTCTGATGAGCAGGATCTTTTTAGTACCCCAAGCATTGAGGAGAAAATTTTCTTTTATGATTACAATATGCCTCCTATATATGATGATAGCCACTTTGTTGAATTTGCTCCCACTACAACTAATAAAATTGATTATGCTTACGTGGAGAGTAATAATTTTATGCATGAGACTCATGATAAGAATGTTTTATGTGATAGTTACATTGTTGAGTTTGCTCATGATGCTACTGAAAATTATTATGAGAGAGGAAAATATGGTTGTAGAAATTTTCATGTTACTAAAACACCTCTCTATGTGCTGAAATTTTTGAAGCTACACTTGTTTTATCTTCCTATGCTTGTTATTTTGCTCTTCATGAACTTGTTTATTTACAAGATTCCTATGCATAGGAAGCATTTTAGACTTAAATGTGTTTTGAATTTGCCTTTTGATGCTCTCTTTTGCTTTAAATACTATTTCTTGCGAGTGCATCATTAAAACTGCTGAGCCCATCTTAATGGCTATAAAGAAAGCACTTCTTGGGAGATAACCCATGTTTTTACTCCAGTATTTTTGTTTTATATTTGTGTCTTGGAAGTTGTTTACTACTGTAGCAACCTCTCCTTATCTTAGTTTTGAGTTTTGTTGTGCCAAGTAAAGTCTTTGATAGAAAAGTAAGTACTAGATTTGGATTACTTGCGCAGTTCCAGAATTCTTTGCTTGTCACGAATCTGGGTCTATCTCCCTGTAGGTAGCTCAGAAAATTACGCCAATTTACGAGCATGATCCTCGGATATGTACGCAACTTTCATTCAATTTGAGCATTTTCGTTTGAGCAAGTCTGGTGGCCTAATAAAATCCATCTTTACGGATCGTTCTGTTTTGACAGATTCTGTCTTTTATTTCGCATTGCCTCTTTTGCTATGTTGGATGAATTTCTTTGATCCACTAATGTCCAGTAGATTTATGCAATGTCCAGAAGTGTTAAGAATGATTGTGTCACCTCTGAACATGTGAATTTTTATTATGCACTAACCCTCTAATGAGTTGTTTCGAGTTTGGTGTGGAGGAAGTTTTCAAGGATCAAGAGAGGAGTATGATGCAATATGATCAAGGAGAGTGAAAGCTCTAAGCTTGGGGATGCCCCGGTGGTTCACCCCTGCATATATTAAGAAGACTCAAGCGTCTAAGCTTGGGGATGCCCAAGGCATCCCCTTCTTCATCGACAAACTATCAGGTTCCTCCCCTGAAACTATATTTTTATTCGGCCACATCTTATGTACTTTGCTTGGAGCGTCGGTTTGTTTTTGTTTTTTGTTTTGTTTGAATAAAATGGATCCTAGCATTCACTTTATGGGAGAGAGACACGCTCCGCTGTTGCATATGGACAAATATGTCCTTAGGCTCTACTCATAGTATTCATGGCGAAGTTTCTTCTTCGTTAAATTGTTATATGGTTGGAATTGGAAAATGATACATGTAGTAACTCTAAAATGTCTTGGATAATTTGATACTTGGCAATTTTTGTGCTCATGTTTAAGCTCTTGCATCATATACTTTGCACCCATTAATGAAGAAATACTTAGAGCTTGCTAATTTGGTTTGCATATTTGGTTTCTCTAGAGTCTAGATAACATCTAGTATTGAGTTTTGAACAACAAGGAAGACGGTATGGAGTCTTATAATGTTTACCATATGTCTTTTATGTGAGTTTTGCTGTACCGTTCATCCTTGTGTTTGTTTCAAATAACCTTGCTAGCCTAAGCCTTGTATCGAGAGGGAATACTTCTCATGCATCCAAAATCCTTGAGCCAACCACTATGCCATTTGTGTCCACCATACCTACCTACTACATGGTATTTATCCGCCATTCCAAAGTAAATTGCTTGAGTGCTACCTTTAAAATTCCATCATTCACCTTTGCAATATATAGCTCATGGGACAAATAGCTTAAAAACTATTGTGGTATTGAATATGTACTTATGCACTTTATCTCTTATTAAGTTGCTTGTTGAGCGATAACCATGTTTCGGGGACGCCATCAACTATTCTTTGTTGGATATCATGTGAGTTGCTATGCATGTCCGTCTTGTCCGAAGCAAGAGAGATCTACCACCTTCATGGTTGGAGCATGCATATTGTTAGAGAAGAACTTTGGGCCGCTAACTAAAGCCATGATTCATGGTGGAAGTTTCAGTTTGGACATATATCCTCAATCTCATATGAGAATAAAAATTGTTGCCACATGCTTATGCATTAAAGAGGAGTCCATTATCTGTTGTCCATGTTGTCCCGGTATGGATGTCTAAGTTGAGAATAATCAAAAGCGAGAAATCCAAAATGCGAGCTTTCTCCTTAGACCTTTGTACGAGGCGGCATGGAGGTACCCCATTGTGACACTTGGTCAAAACATGTGCATTGCAAAGATCCGGTAGTCCAAGTTAATTAGGACAAGGTGCGGGCACTATTAGTATACTATGCATGAGACTTGCAACTTGTAAGATATAACTTTCATAACTCATATGCTTTATTACTACCGTTGACAAAATTGTTTCATGTTTTCAAAATAAAAGCTCTAGCACAAATATAGCAATCGATGCTTTCCTCTTTGAAGGACCATTCTCTTTACTTTTATGTTGAGTCAGTTCACTTATTTCTCTCCACCTCAAGAAGCAAACACTTGTGTGAACCGTGCATTGATTCTTACATATTTGCATATTGTACTTGTTATATTACTCTATGTTGACAATTATCCATGAGATATACATGTTACAAGTTGAAAGCAACCGCTGAAACTTAATCTTCCTTTGTGTTGCTTCAATACCTTTACTTTGATTTATTGCTTTATGAGTTAACTCTTATGCAAGACTTATTAATACTTGTCTTGAAGTACTATTCATGAAAAGTCTTTGCTATATGATTCACCTGTTTACTCATGTCATCACCATTGTTATGATCGCTGCATCCACTACATATGTTTACAAATAGTATGATCAAGGTTATGATGGCATATCACTTCAGAAATTATCTTTGTTATCGTTTTACCTGCTCGGGACGAGCAGAACTAAGCTTGGGGATGCTTGATACGTCTCCGACGTATCGATAATTTCTTATGTTCTATGCCATATTATTGATGATACCTACATGTTTTATGCACACTTTATGTCATATTCGTGCATTTTTCGGAACTAACCTATTAACAAGATGCCGAAGTGACAGTTCCTGTTTTCTGCTATTTTTGGTTTCGTAAATCCTAGTAACGAAATATTCTCGGAATTGGACGAAACGAAAACCCAGGGCCCTATTTTTCCACGGAGCTTCCAGAAGACCGAAGAACACACGAAGTGGGGCCACGAGGTGGCCAGACTATAGGGCGGCGCGGCCCAAGCCCTCGGCCGCGCCGACCTATAGTGTGGGCCCCTCGTGACGCCCCTGACCTGCCCTTCCGCCTACTTAAAGCCTCCGTCGCGAAACCCCCGATGCGAAAAACCACGATACGGAAAACCTTACCGAGACGCCGTCGCCGCCGATCCCATCTCGGGGGATTCCGGAGATCTCCTCCCGGCACCCTGCCGGAGAGGGGATTCATCTCCCGGAGGACTCTACACCGCCATGGTCGCCTCCGGAGTGATGAGTGAGTAGTTCACCCCTGGACTATGGGTCCATAGCAGTAGCTAGATGGTTGTCTTCTCCTCATTGTGCTTCATTGTTGGATCTTGTGAGCTGCCTAACATGATCAAGATCATCTATCTGTAATTCTATATGTTGTGTTTGTCGGGATCCGATGGATAGAGAATACCATATCATGTTAATTATCAAGTTATTATACATGTGTTGTTTATGATCTTGCATGCTCTCCATTTCTAGTAGAGGCTCTGGCCAAGTTTTTACTTTTAACTCCAAGAGGGAGTACTTATGCTCGATAGTGGGTTCATGCCTCGCATTGACACCGGGACAATGGACGAAAAGTTCTAAGGTTGTGTTGTGTCTGTTGCCACTAGGGATAAAACATTGGCGCTATGTCCGAGGATGTAGTTGTTGATTACATTACGCACCATACTTAATGCAATTGTCCGTTGTTTAGCAACTTAATACTGGAGGGGGTTCGGATGATAACTCTGAAGGTGGACTTTTTAGGCATAGATGCGGTTGGATGGCGGTCTATGTACTTTGTCGTAATGCCCAATTAAATCTCACTATACTTATCATGTCATGTATGTGCATTGTTATGCCCTCTCTATTTGTCAATTGCCCGACCGTAATTTGTTCACCCAACATGCTTTTATCTTATGGGAGAGACACCTCTAGTGAACTCGTGGACCCCGGTCCATTCTTTAATACTCGAAATACAAATCTGCTGCAATACTTGTTTTTACTATTTTCTCTGCAAACAATCATCTTCCACACAATACGGTTAATCCTTTGTTACAGCAAGCCGGTGAGATTGACAACCTCACTGTTTCGTTGGGGCAAAGTACTTTGGTTGTGTTGTGCAGGTTCCACGTTGGCGCCGGAATCTTTGGTGTTGCGCCGCACTACATCCCGCCGCCATCAACCTTCAACGTGCTTCTTGGCTCCTCCTGGTTCGATAAACCTTGGTTTCTTTCTGAGGGAAAACTTGCTGCTGTGCGCATCATACCTTCCTCTTGGGGTTGCCCAACGAACGTGTGAAATACACGCCATCATACGCCAAGTACTAACACGGATGCACACACTGTCACCATTACATCGTGCAGGAGGAATAAACTACTTTAATAACATCACTAGAGTAGCACATAGATAAATTGTGATACAAAACACATTGCAATCATAAAGAGATATAAATAAGCACTTCACTACGCCATTCATAACAGTTGAATAAGTATTCCGTGAAATATAGCCTAAGAGACCCACACGGTGCACACACTCGTCACCTTTACACACGTGGGACAAGGAGTCTCCGGAGATCACATAAGTAAAACTCACTTGACTAGCATAATGACATCTAGATTACAAGCATCATCATATGAATCTCAATCATGTAAGGCAGCTCATGAGATTATTGTATTGAAGCACATAGGAGAGAGATGAACCACATAGCTACCGGTACAGCCCCGAGCCTCGATGGAGAACTACTCCCTCCTCATGGGAGACAGCAGCGTTGATGGAGATGGCGGTGGTGTCGATGGAGGAGCCTTCCGGGGCACTTCCCCGCTCCGGCAGGGTGCCGGAACAGAGACTCCTGTCCCCCAGATCTTGGCTTCGCGATGGCGGCGGCTCTGGAAGGTTTCTCGTACCGTGGCTTTTCCGTATCGAGGTTTTAGGTCTGGGGGCTTCTTATAGGCGAAGAGGCGGCGTCAGAGGGTCGAAGAGGCGGCGGCACCATAGGGTGGCGCGGGCCACACCCAGGCCGCGCCGGCCTATGGTCCCGTGGGCCCGTGCCCCCTCTCTGGCGGTTCTCGGGTGTTCTGGATGCTTCCGGGCAAAATAGGATGCTGGGTCTTGATTTCATCCGATTCCGAGAATATTTCCTTACTAGGATTTCTGGAACCAAAAACAACAGAAAACAGGAACTGGCCCTTCGGCATCTCGTCAATAGGTTAGTTCCGGAAAACGCATAAATATGACATATAATGTGCATAAAACATGTAGATATCATCAATAATGTGGCATGGAACATAAGAAATTATCGATACGTCGGAGACGTATCAGCATCCCCAAGCTTAGTTTCTGCTCGTCCCGAGCAGGTAAACGATAACAAAGATAATTTCTGGAGTGACATGCCATCATAACCTTGATCATATTGTAAACATATGTAATGAATGCAGCGATCAAAACAATGGTAATGACATGAGTAAATAACTGAATCATAAAGCAATGACTTTTCATGAATAGCACTTTCAAGACAGGCATCAATAAGTCTTGCATAAGAGTTAACTCATAAAGCAATAAATCAAAGTAAAGGTATTGAAGCAACACAAAGGAAGATTAAGTTTCAGCGGTTGCTTTCAACTTATAACATGTGTATCTCATGGATAATTGTCAACATAGAGTAATATAACAAGTGCAATATGCAAGTATGTAGGAATCAATGCACAGTTCACACAAGTGTTTGCTTCTTGAGGTGGAGAGAGAGGTGAACTGACTCAACATAAAGGTAAAAAGAATGGTCCTTCAAAGAGGAAAGCATCGATTGCTATATTTGTGCTAGAGCTTTTATTTTGAAAACATGAAACAATTTTGTCAACGGTAGTAATAAAGCATATGAGTTATGAAAATTATATCTTACAAGTTGCAAGCCTCATGCATAGTATACTAATAGTGCCCGCACCTTGTCCTAATTAGCTTGGACTACCGGATCATCGCAATACACATGTTTTAACCAAGTGTCACAATGGGGTACCTCCATGCCGCCTGTACAAAGGTCTAAGGAGAAAGCTCGCATTTTGGATTTCTCGCTTTTGATTATTCTCAACTTAGACATCCATACCGGGTCAACATGGACAACAGATAATGGACCCCTCTTAAATGCGTAAGCATGTGGCAACAATTATTATTCTCATATGAGATTGAGGATATATGTCCAAAACTGAAACTTCCACCATGAATCATGGCTTTAGTTAACGGCCCAATGTTCTTCTCTAACAATATGCATGCTCCAACCATTAAAGTGGTAGATCTCTCTTACTTCAGACAAGACGGACATGCATAGCAACTCACATGATATTCAACAAATAGTTGATGGCGTCCCCGTAAACATGGTTATCGCACAACAAGCAACTTAATAAGAGATAAAGTGCATAAGTACATATTCAATACCACAATAGTTTTTAAGCTATTTGTCCCATGAGCTATATATTGCAAAGGTGAATGATGGAATTTTAAAGGTAGCACTCAAGCAATTTACTTTGGAATGGCGGATAAATACCATGTAGTAGGTAGGTATGGTGGACACAAATGGCATAGTGGTTGGCTCAAGTATTTTGGATGCATGAGAAGTATTCCCTCTCGATACAAGGTTTAGGCTAGCAAGGTTATTTGAAACAAACACAAGTTTGAACGGTGCAGCAAAACTCACATAAAAGACATATTGTAAACATTATAAGAGTCTACACCGTCTTCCTTGTTGTTCAAAACTCAATACTAGAAATTATCTAGACTTTAGAGAGACCAATTATGCAAACCAAATTTTAGCAAGCTCTATGTATTTCTTCATTAATGGGTGCAAAGTATATGATGCAAGAGCTTAAACATGAGCACAACAATTGCCAAGTATCAAATTATTCAAGACATTTTACCAATTACTACATGTAGCATTTTTCGTTTCCAACCATATAAAAATGAACGGAGCAGTTTTAACCTTCGCCATGAACACTAAAAGATAAAGCGAAGAACACATGTGTTCATATGAACCAGCGGAGCGTGTCTCTCTCCCACACAAGCATGAATTTATTCAGAGAATGAAAATAACAAAAAAAAAACAAAAATAAAAGCACAAAGACGCTCCAAGTAAAGTACATAAGATGTGACCGAATAAAATATAGTTTCAAGAGAAGGAACCTGATAAGTTGTCGATGAAGAAGGGGATGCCTTGGGCATCCCCAAGCTTAGATGCTTGAGTCTTCTTGAAATATGCAGGGTGAACCACCGGGGCATCCCCAAGCTTAGAGCTTTCACTCTTCTTGATCATAGTATATCATCCTCCTCTCTTGACCCTTGAAAACTTCCTCCACACCAAACTCGAAGCAACTCATTAGAGGGTTAGTGCACAATAAAAATTAACATGTTCAAAGGTGACACAATCATTGTTAACACTTCTGGACATTGCATAAAGCTACTGGACATTAATGGAACAAAGAAATTCATCCAACATAGCAAAAGAGGCAATGCGAAATAAAAGGCAGAATCTGTCAAAACAGAACAGTCCGTAAAGATGGATTTTATTGAGGCACCAGACTTGCTCAAATGAAAATGCCCAAATTGAATGAAAGTTGCGTACATATCTGAGAATCACTCACGTAAATTGGCTTAATTTTCTGAGTTACCTGCAGAGAATTAGACCCAGATTCATGACAGCAAAGAAATCTGTTTCTGCGCAGTAATCCAAATCCAGTATTCACTGTACTATCAAAGACTTTACTTGGCACAACAAAACACAAAACTAAGATAAGGAGAGGTTGCTACAGTAGTAAACAACTTCCAAGACACAAATATAAAACAAAGTACTGTAGCAAAATAACACATGGGTTATCTCCCAAGAAGTTCTTTCTTTATAGCCGTTAAGATGGGCTCAGCAGTTTAATGATGCACTCGCAAGAAATAGTAGTTGAAGCAAAAGAGAGCATCAAGAGGCAAATTCAAAACAAATTTAAGTCTAACATGCTTCCTATGCATAGGAATCTTGTAAATAAACAAGTTCATGAAGAGCAAAGTAACAAGCATAGGAAGATAAAACAAGTGTAGCTTCAAAAATTTCAGCACATAGAGAGGCATTTTAGTAACATGAAAATTTCTACAACCATATTTTCCTCTCTCATAATAACTTTCAGTAGCATCATGAGCAAACTCAACAATATAACTATCACATAAAGCATTCTTATCATGAGTCTCATGCATAAAATTATTACTACTCCCAACATAAGCATAATCAATTTTATTAGTAATAGTGGGAGCAAATTCAACAAAGTAGCTATAATTATTATTCTCATCAAGTGTAGGAGGCATAGTATAATCACAACAAAATTTACTCTCCATAGTAGGTGGCACCAAAAGACCACTATCATTATAATCATCATAAATAGGAGGCAAAGTATCATCGAAGAAAATTTTCTCCTCAATGCTTGGGGGACTAAAAATATCATGCTCATCAAAGCCAGCTTCCCCAAGCTTAGAATTTTCCATATCATTAGCAACAATGGTGTTCAAAGCGTTCATACTAATATGTTCCATAGGTTTTTTAATTTTCGCATCAAACCATCCATGTCTTAAATCAGGAAATAGAATAAGAAGCTCATTGTTGTCCATTATGCCTAACTAGTGTAAACAAGAAACAAAAAGATGCAATTGCAGGATCTAAAGGAAATAGCTTCGAGTACTTACAACGGCGAAAATAGCTTAGTAGCCGAGATCCGGAGTGTGAGTACCTTTTACCTTTCCTCCCCGAGCAACGGCGCCGTAAAATAGCTTGATGTCTACGGGTGCTTCTATTCTTGTAGACAGTGTTGGGCCTCCAAGAGCAGAGGTTTGTAGAACAGGAGCAACTTTCCTTAAGTGGATCACCCAAGGTTTATCGAACTCAGGGAGGAAGAGGTCAAAGATATCCCTCTCATGCAACCCTGCAACAACAAAGCAAGAAGTCTCTTGTGTCCCCAACACACCTAATAGGTGCACTAGTTCGGCGAAGAGATAGTGAAATACAGGTGGTATGAATGAATATGAGCAAGTAGTAACGGCGCCGTAAAATAGCTTGCTCGGCGTGTAGTTGATGGTGGTAATATGGTAGCAGAGTAACGCAGATAAAACAATAAACAAGCAGCGATAGCGATATTTAGGAACAAGGCCTAGGGATTAGACTTTCACTAGTGGACACTCTCAACTTTGATCACATAACGAGAATAGATAAATGCATACTCTACACTCTTGTTGGATGATGAACACATTGCGTAGGATTACACGAACCCTCAATGCCGGAGTTAACAAGCTCCACAATTCAATGTTCATATTTAAATAACCTTAGAGTGCATGAAAGATCAACACGACTAAACCAAGTACTAACACAGCATGCACACTCTGTCACCTTCACACTATGTAGGAGGAATAGATCACATCAATACTATCATAGCAATAGTTAACTTCACAATCTACAAGAGATCATGATCATAGCATACGCCAAGTACTAACACGGATGCACACACCTGTCACCATTACACCGTGCGGGGAGGAATAAACTACTTTAATAACATCACTAGAGTAGCACATAGATAAATTGTGATACAAAACACATTGCAATCATAAAGAGATATAAATAAGCACTTCACTACGCCATTCATAACGGTGAATAAGTATTCTCGTGAAATATAGCCTAAGAGACCCACACGGTGCACACACTCGTCACCTTTACACACGTGGGACAAGGAGTCTCCGGAGATCACATAAGTAAAACTCACTTGACTAGCATAATGACATCTAGATTACAAGCATCATCATATGAATCTCAATCATGTAAGGCAGCTCATGAGATTATTGTATTGAAGCACATAGGAGAGAGATGAACCACATAGCTACCGGTACAGCCCCGAGCCTCGATGGAGAACTACTCCCTCCTCATGGGAGACAAGCAGCGTTGATGGAGATGGCGGTGGTGTCGATGGAGGAGCCTTCCGGGGCACTTCCCCGCTCCGGCGGGGTGCCGGAACGGAGAATCCTGTCCCCCGGATCTTGGCTTCGCGATGGCGGCGGCTCTGGAAGGTTTCTCGTACCGTGGCTTTTCCGTATCGAGGTTTTAGGTCGGGGGGCTTCTTATAGGCGAAGAGGCGGCGTCAGAGGGTCGAAGAGGCGGCGGCACCATAGGGTGGCGCGGGCCACACCCGGGCCGCGCCGGCCTATGGTCTCGTGGGCCCGTGCCCCTCTCTCGGCGGTTCTCGGGTGTTCCGGATGCTTCCGGGCAAAATAGGATGCTCGGGTCTTGATTTCGTCCGATTCCGAGAATATTTCCTTACTAGGATTTCTCGGAACCAAAAACAGCGAGAAAACGAGAACCGGCCCTTCGGCATCTCGTCAATAGGTTAGTTCCGGAAAACGCATAAATATGACATATAATGTGCATAAAACATGTAGATATCATCAATAATGTGGCATGGAACATAAGAAATTATCGATACGTCGGAGACGTATCAAAGCTTCCTTTCAAGCCTCCCCCTCCTAAAAGGGAAAAGAAGAAGAAGAAGAAGAAGAAGAAGAAGAAGAAGGGAACGAAGAAGAAGAAGAGGGGGAATAAAAAGAAAGAGGTAACGGCATATCCCCGCGTGTATGAGATAACGATAGGTAACCGTAAGTATGTTGCTCCTAATGATTATTATGGTAATGCATCTGAGTACAATGATCTTCCTATGCCCTTTACCTATATTAATGATCATGATTTGGAAGAACACACTACTTTTGATATTGAAGATCTCTGGGACACTAATTCTGAAAATGATGTTAATAATTGCCATAGTATTAGTACTATCCATGTTTCTTCCCATGATGATATAGAAAGCTCTAAGCTTGGGGATGAGGTGTTTGAAAATCCTTTTGCTACTGATGATTATAAGTTTGATACATCTCCTTCTAGTAACAATGATGGTATGTTTACAGATGAACACACTTTGGAAGATAACTATTCTATTTCTTATGATGACACTATGCCTCCAATTTTTGACAATTATTATAAAGAATACTATGGCATAGGTTATAATTACAATTATCCTTATGAAACTTGTAATAGTTATGATGGGATTGCCAAAAACCATCCCCTTAGTATGCAATTTGTTTACCATGTTCAAATTATTGATAATGATCCTGCTCCAATTACTATTAATGAGAAGCGTTTTTCTTATGCCAAAAGTAATGATACTTTTATGCATGTGGATCATGATAAGAATGATTTATGTGATAGCTATATTGTTGAGTTTATTCATGATACTACTGAAAGTTATTATGAGAGAGGGAAACATGGTTGTATGTATCTTAATAATATTAAGTTTCCCCTCTTTATGTTGAGAATCTTGAAGTTACGTTTGTGTTGCCTTCCTATGCTTATTGCATTATGCTTACATGACTTGTTTATTTACAAGATTCCTTTTCATAGGAAGTGGGTTAGACTTAAAAGTGTTTCTTATTTTCTTTTGATGCTCTCTTTTGCTTCAACTCTTATTACTTGCGAGAGCATCATTAAAATTACTGAGCCCATCTTAATGGCTATAAAGAAAGCACTTCTTGGGAGATAACCCATATTTTTATTTTGCTACTGTTTTGTTGTGTCTTGGAAGTTGTTACTACTGTAGCAACCTCTCCTTATCTTTATTTTATTGCATTGTTGTGCCAAGTAAAGTCTTTGATAGAAGGTTGATACTAGATTTGGATTTCTGCGCAGAAACAGATTTTTAGCTGTCATGAATTTGAGTTTATCTCTCTGTAGGAGAATCTAAAAAATCTGCAAAAATTCATGAGTAATCCTCATATATGTACGCAACTCTCATTCAATTTGAGCTTCTTCATCTGAGCATGTTAAGTGACTCGAAAAAATTCGTCTTTACGGATCGTTCGTTTTGACAGATTCTCGCCTTTTATTTCACATTGCCTCTTTTACTCGTGTTTGAGTGGATTTCTTTGCTCCATTAAATTTCAGTAGCCTTGGGTAATGTCCAGAAGTGTTGGGAATGATTGTGTACTCTCTGAACATGTGAATTTTTGATTATGCACTAACCCTCTAATGAGATTGTTTTGAGTTTGGTGTGGAGGAAGTTTTCAAGGATCAAGAGAGGAGGATGATATAATATGATCAAGAAGAGTGAAAAGTCTAAGCTTGGGGATGCCCCCGTGGTTCATCCCTGCATATTTCAAGAAGACTCAAGCATCTAAGCTTGGGGATGCCCAAGGCATCCCCTTCTTCATCAACAACTTATCAAGTCACCTCTAGTGAAACTATATTTTTATTCCGTCACATCTTATGTGCTTTACTTGGAGCGCTGTGTGCTTTTATTTTCGTTTTGTTATCTTAGTTCTCTGAATAAATCGGATCCTATCATGCTTGTGTGGGAGAGAGACACGCTCCGCTTTTTCATTTGAACACTTGTGTTCTTTATTTTACTTTTAATGTTCAATGGCAAAAGTTAAAAGTTGCTGCATTTATTGCTATTTGGTTGGAAACAGAAAATGCTTCATGTGGTAATTGGTATATTGTCTTGAATAATTTGATACTTGGCAATTGTTTTGAGTTCTCAAGTAGATCATGTTTAAGCTCTTGCATCATGTAGTTTGAACCTATTAGTGAAGAACTACCGTAGAGCTTGTTGAAATTTAGTTTGCATGATTGGTCTCTCTAAAGTCTAGATATTTTCTGGTAAAAGTGTTTGAGCAACAAGGAAGACAGTGTAGAGTCTTATAATGCTTGCAATATGTTCTTATGTAAGTTTTGCTTGTAACGGTTCATACTTGTGTTTGCTTCAAACAACCTTGCTAGCCAAAGCCTTGTACTGAGAGGGAATGCTTCTCGTGCATCCAAAACCTTGAGCCAAAACTTATGCCATTTGTGTCCACCATAACTACCTACTATGTGGTATTTTTCTGCCATTCCAAAGTAAATTGCTTGCGTGCTACCTTTAAAATTTTCATTCCTTGTCTTTGCAATACATAGCTCATGGGAAAGTAGCTTAAAAACTATTGTGGTAATGAACATGTCGCTTATGTATCTTATTTCTTATAAGTTGCTTGTTGAGTGGTAACCATGTTATCTGGGGACGCCATCAACCTGTCACACCTTTGTTGAATATCATGTGAGTTGCTATGCATGTTCGTCTTGTCTGAAGTAAGGGAGATTTGCCATGATTTGAATGGTTTGAGTATGCATATTGTTAGAGAAGAACATTGGGCCGCCAACCAAAGCAATGTATCATGGTGGAAGTTTCAGCTTGGACATTAATCCTCAAATCTCTTATGAGAATATTATCTGTTGTTGAATGCTTAAAGCATAAAAGAGGAGTCCATTATCTGTTTTCTATGTTGTCCCGGTATGGATGTCCTCAAGTTCAGTATCTATCAAAATTGAGAGATCAAATGCGATCTATCTCCTTGGACCTTTGTACAGGTGGCATAGAGGTACCCCTTTGTGACACTTGGTTGAAACATATGTAATGCAATGATAATCCATGGAAATCCGAGCTAATTAGGACAAGGAGCGGGCACTATTAGTATTCGATGGATGAGGCTTGCAACTTATAGGAGGTTTTATGCATAACATAGATGAATTATTACTACCGTTGACAAAAAAATTTCCATGTTTTCAAAATAAAAAGCTCTACTAGCACATGAGTAATCCCTGCTTCCCTCTACGAAGGGCCTTTCTTTTACTTTATGTTGAGTCAGTTTACCTACTTCTTTCTATCTTAGAAGCAAACACTTGTGTCAACTATGTGCATTGATTCTTGCATGCTTGCTTATTGCACTCATCATATTACTTTGTGTTGACAATTATCCATGAGATATACATGTTGAAAGTTGAAAGCAACTGCTGAAACTTAAATCTTCCTTTGTGTTGCTTCAAAACCTTCTATTAAGAATCTATTGCTTTATGAGTTAACTCTTATGCAAGACTTGTTGATGCTTGTCTTGAAAGTACTATTCATGAAAAGTCTTTGCTATATGATTCGATTGTTTAGTCATTATCTTTACCATTGCTTTGAATCACTTCATTCATCTCATATTCTTTACAATAGTATTGATCAAGATTATGATAGTAGCATGTCACTTCAGAAATTATCCTTGTTATCGTTTACCTACTCGAAGGCGAGTAGGAACTAAGCTTGGGGATGCTTGATACGTCTCAAACGTATCTATAATTTCTTATGTTCCATGCTAGTTTTATGAAAATATCTACATGTTTTATCTATACTTTATATCATTTTGATGCATTTTCCGGAACTAACCTATTAACAAGATGCCGAAGCTCCAGTTCCTGTTTTCTGCTGTTTTTGGTTTCAGAAATCCTACACAGGAAATATTCTCGGAATTGGACCCCACGAAGACAGAAGTCAATATTTTGCCGAGACGGACCTAGAGAGCCACAGAAGTGCCGGAGGGGGGCCAAGGGGGCCCCACACCATAACTGGGCGCGGGCCCCTCCCTGGCCGCGCCACCAGGTGGGGAGGCCACCCCCTGGCTCCTCCGACTCCGCCCTTTCGCCTATATATTCTGTCCGTCGCGAAAACCCTAAAACAATCGACGATATTCCACGAAGAGTTCCGTAGCCGCCGCCATCTCAAAGGCAAGTTTCGGGGGACAGAATCTCTGTTCCGGCACGCCGCCGGGATGGGGAATTGCCCCCGGAGTCATCTCCATCGACACCACCGCCATCTTCATCATCGTTGCTGTCTCCCATGATGAGGAGGGAGTAGTTCTCCCCCGAGGCTGAGGGCTCTATCGGTAGCTATGTGGTTCATCTCTATCTCCCATGGTGTGATCTTTATGTGATCATGAGATTTGTATCACTATTAATCTATGTGCTACTCTAGTGATGTTATTAAAGTAGTCTATTCCTCCTCCATGATGTAAAGAGGACAGTGTGTGCATCATGTAGTACTTGGCGTAGGTTATGATTGTGATCTCTTGTGGATTATGAAGTTAAGTATTACTATAATACTATTGATGTGATCTATTCCCCCTTTCATAGCTATTGTTGACAGTGTGTATGCTATGTTAGTACTCGGCCTAAATTGCAACGGTATTATCTTGGATTATGATTTGATGAGGATATCCCTATGAGTGGTTTTTGTCAAGTACTTGATGAACTTTGAGTGGAGCTTTTGTAGCCGCTACGTGATGATTAGTTATTCCAATAGGAGAGTAATTCAGAGTAGCACAAGTGAAGAGAAGTTTTTTATTTATGTGATCATTGTTGAGAGTGTCCACTAGTGAAAGTATGATCCCTAGGCCTTGTTTCTAAGCATTGAAACACCGTTTCCAACAAGTTCTGTTACATGTTCGCTTGCTGCCATCTTTATTTCAGATTGCAATTACTACTTACAATCATCCATATTACTTGTATTTCACTATCTCTTCGCCGAATTAGTGCACCTATACATCTGACAAGTGTATTAGGTGTGTTGGGGACACAAGAGACTTCTTGTATCTTAATTGCAGGGTTGCTTGAGAGGGATATCTTTGACCTCTACCTCCCTGAGTTCGATAAACCTTGGGTGATTCACTTAAGGGAAACTTGCTGCTGTTCTACGAACCTCTGCTCTTGGAGGCCCAACACTGTCTATAGGAATAGAAGCGTGCGTAGACATCAAAGATCTTGACGGTGCCACAATCGGGCAGCACCTCCGTACTCGGTCACACGTTCGGTGTTGATGACGACGTCCTTCTCCCCGTTCCAGCGGGCAGCGGATGTAGTAGATCCTCCTCGGAATCCCGCCAGCACGACGGCGTGGTGACGGTGGTGGTGGAGATCTCCGGCAGGGCTTCGCCGTAAGCGCTGCAGGAGAAGAAGGAGGAAGGAGTAGCTAGGGTTTGGGAGAGGGGGTGCTCTTGGGCGCCGGCCTTGGTGCCCCTTGGGTGGTGCGGCCAAGTAGTGGCCAGCTCCCTCCCTCTCCCCCTCATTATATAGGTGGAACCCCCTAAGGTTTGCCCAAAATCCGAATAAGAGTCCAACTCAAAAACTTCCATATTGGTGAAACCTAGGTCAAGTGGGATTGCTCCCTTTCCTTGCTTCATGGCCGGCCAACTAGGTGGAGTCCACCATGGACTCCACCTTCCCACTTGGTGGGTTGGCTAGGGTTGGTGGAGTCCCTCCGGGACTCCTCCTTCCATAGTGATTTATTCCGGATGATTCTAGAAACTTCTACAACCTTCCATAAATTCACGGACCATTCCCAAACTTGGAATGTGACTTCCTATATATGAATCTTATTCTCCGGACCATTCCGGAACTCCTCGTGATGTCCTGGATCCCATCCGAGACTCCGAACAACATTCGAACTCCATTCCATATTCCACATCTACTTAAAACGACATCAAACCTTAAGTGTGTCACCCTACGGTTCGAGAACTATGTGGACATGATCGAGACTCCTCTCTGATCAATAACTAATAGCGGGACCTGGAGATCCATAATAGCTCCCACATATTCAACGATGACTTCGTGATCGAAACAACCATTTACATACGATACCGATTCCGTTTGTCACGCGATACTTTACTTGTCCGAGGTTCGATCATCGGTATCTCCATGCCTAGTTCAACCTCGTTACCGACAAGTACTCTTTACTCATACCGTGGTATGTCATCTCTTGTGACCTAGTCACATGCTTGCAAGCTAATCAGACGACATTCCACCGAGAGGGTCCAGAGTATATTTATCCGTCATCGGGATGGACAAATCCCACTCTTGATCCATATGCCTCAACTCACACTTTCCGAATACTTAATCCCATCTTTATAACCACCCATTTACGCAATGACGTTTGATGTAATCAAAGCATCCTTCCGTTGTAAGTGATTTACATGATCTCATGGTCGAAGGACTAGGTAACTATGTATTGAAAGCTTATAGCAAGTTTGAACTTAATGACTTGATCTCATGCTACGCTTATTTGGGTGGATGCCCATTATATCATTTACCCAATGACATAACCTTGTTATTAACAACATCCAATGTTCATGATCACGAAACCATGATCATCTATTAATCAACAAGCTAGTTTATACAAGAGGCTTACTAGGGACTCCTTGTTGTTTACATAACACACATGTATCAATGTTCGGTTAATACAATTATATCATGGGATGCAAACATTTATGATGAACACTAAGATATAACAATAACTAATTTATTATTGCCTCTTGGGCATATCTCCAACAGTCTCCCACTTGCACTAGAGTCAATAATCTAGTTCACATTTGTAAAGATGTGACACCTTGGCCTTCTGGTGCTTATCATGTTTTGCTCACGGGAGAGGTTTCAGTCAACGAATCTGACACTCTCAGAAACGTATGTATTTTGCAATTCATTTGCGTCTCCACGCATCACTCATTTTCCAAATGAGTCTGCATTAATCATATATGTTAAGTCTTCTGGTGGAACCTTAATTCCGCGGTATGAAATATGTCACTAATATTGTCACACACAATATAGCTTCAAAGTTCTGACACTATCGGAACTACATCAAGTTCTCAAAGAACTCCTCGACTTAAACATCCTCAGTCATTGTTAAAACAATGATATACTCTGCCTTCGTTTGTAGAATTCGTCACAATATTTAGAACTCATCTAAATCTAGCATAGACATCTTCTAGCTCATTATGCTACCTTTTAATGAACACTTAGCCTAGTTGATATTGAAATTCATTTTTATATGTGATCAAACTAATATCGGTGCAACGCCTTACATCGATTTTGTTTGTCATTACCTCATACAAAACTATATATATATATCCTTGGCTCTTCCAAAGTACTCAAGAATATTCTTACTGTTGTCCAATGATCATTACATGAATCATTCTGGTATATGCTCGTAACACTTTAGAGCACATGACATCTGATTTTGTACATATTATTCGTGATCTAAAATCACTCATGTGTTTTTACTCATTGAGTGTCAAATACACTCAAGTCTTGTTAAACCTTCACATGAAAAAGAACGCCTTCTTGACATTTGCGTATTGAACTGTTTCAATATTCATTCTATGTACTTTGACTTAAACTTACTATGTGATTCAATCTATCTTCATAGATCTTGACGCTAAATATGTTTTAGTCAATATCCTTTCATTAAAGTTAATTCGCAATGAAACCTTTTATTCACATCAAGTACATAATTACATCATTTATAATCAATGATATGTCATCCACATATAATATCATAAATATGTCTCAGCTTTCCCACTTAATTTCTTGCAAATGCAAGCATCTTCATCGTTTCTGATGAAATCAAAAACTCTTTGACTATTTCATCCGGTGAATATTCCAACTCCACGATACTCACTTCATCCAATTGAAGTTTGTATACCTATCTAGTATTCCACGGACCAACAAAACTCTTGGTTGTATCTAGTATACATCCTTAATACACACTTCTGGAAGGTATGTATTTCTGCCACATCCTTAATACACACTTCTGGAAGGTATGTATGTCTGTCATCCTACTAACATATCTCATAAAATAAATATGTAGTGGCCACTAGAATAATCCATATAGACTATAAGCATTGCTACGGAAGATCTAATCTTATCGTAGTCAACTCTTTGAACTTTGTCGTAAACAACTTTTCGACAAGTCGAGCTTCTTCGAGGATATTGCATCCAAGTCCATCAATTTTATAGATCTTTTTACTTTCAGAAAATATTCACCTATCTTGGATTTCATGGCACTTAGCCATTTTGACGGAGTCAGGGCCCATCATAACTTCTTTGTATGTAGTTGGTTTATTATTGTTCAAAATCAATCCTTTGTCCACAAATTATTTATTTGATCACAAAGTAAACCATACCTACAAGGTTCAACAGGTACTTCAATCTCCATGACTATTACACTTTGTAGACATGGGAGCCATCGTGGCCGCTTACGGAACCATTTCCGATGCTGCGCTACTCTGATCATCATGCTCAAGTTCATAAACCTTATCAAGTTCCATTGTCCTCCCACACAAATACTTCGCTAGAAAACAATTTCTTGGAAATAAGTAAGAAACATCGACAAACACTTTTGTCTTTGACTCCATAGTGGAAAGAATTCTCAATCAATTCTCTGGGATAACCAACAAAGACATTCATCCGATTATGGTTGTAAACTTATTTACTTATGCTACGCATACCAAAATTTAAGAAAGGACTATTAGGGTTTATACCCGTGCCATAACTCATATGGTGTCATTTCAACAGATTATGATGACGCTCTATTTAGTGTAAAAGCGGTAGTCTCTAAAGCATAATCCACAAAAAATATAATGGCGTTATCTCGTCATTAACCCAATAAGGTTTGGATACGTCTCTTGAATACTCTATCATCACTATGATACTCCAAGAAACGTGAGTTGTAGAACAATTTCACAACTCTCTTAGATGTTCGCTAAAACTCGTAATTCAAATGTTTTCACCATGATCCAATCATAGATATTTGACTTTTCTATTACGATGATTTCCACTTCATGCTGAAATTTATTTGAATCTATTCAAATGTTTCAAACTTCTTCCTTATTGAATGAATATATCCTTATATATACACTCAATTCATTGTTGGAAGTTTTCATGAAGTAGAGGAATCTTGCGCACACAACTATGCCTAAGAACCATATACATCATCATGTATGTTTCCACTAAGCTAGTTACCCGTTCAACTCTTGGCCTATGAACGGTATTTCAGTCATTCTCTTTAGAAGAGATTTGCAAGCGCCGAACGATTCAAAAATCGAATGACTCCAAAAATCCATTTGCATGGAGTTCCTTCATGCATTCCGTTCTAACATGACCTAAAAGGAGGTTCCACTAATAAGTAGAATTCACATCATTTGCCTTATGGCATTTTAGCGTCAGTGTTATGCATGTGTGTTTCACCATAAAGATTTATAATAACTTATCCATCGTAGATGGAATACTGTCATAATTTGAGCAACTCTTTGTTTTCATTTGACCAGAACAAAATAACAATTATAAAGTTCTTTATTATAAACCTGAAGGGTGTCAACACCCGGATTTTTAAGTCCAGATGCCTATTATGCCATTCATCGCAATCCCAGGAATATTGTTTTTGCGAGACATAATAGATTGATATCACAACACATCATTCATTACAACACATAATTGTCTTACATAGAGGGATCACATGATCCAGTCTTAATACAATAGTAGATGATCTATTGATCAATTACAAAACACATAGCAGAAGCGAAGTAGCGTAGTAGTAGTCCATCTATTCCACAGGCAACTGTTGACGTCAGGAGTGGTCCTAGTTGTCGTAGACGTCCGGCTGTCCTTCTTCCGGGTTCTGGTACTCCTCTTCATAGTCTGGCCATTTGAATAGCCAGGGACATAGCCATGAGTACTTTAAAGTACTCGCAAACTAATACTAGTGTAAGTGTTATCAACTATAGTAAGGGGGTTCTAAGCTCTAGTTTCATTTGCATAAAGCCAGTTTTATTTCATAAGCACTTTAGTAAACAAAACCTCTTCATTTGCCTAACTTACTCAAGTGGGAACATTAGTGTCACTCCCACAACTCAGTTGTGATTCAAAGTCAAAGTCACCTTTCAATTCAAGTCACCATTCACCATTCATATTTTTAGAAAAGTTCTGATGACGGAACAGTATGGCCTTTCCAACTGTCCATGACCGCGGACGCGGCTATTCGAATAGGTTAAACTCTGCAGAGGTTGTACACTTGTGCCACAACAATTACAATAGTTCGTCAGGGGTAACTGGCCCTGATTTATCGTACGCAGTACGCGAACTACAAACCCTAACCTTTCATTTACATACCCTAGTATATGCACCTCTCCCCATGAGCTTGGCCTCCCAGTGAAGACAGACAGTCAGCCTGGGAACTGCACAGGGCTTGGGCCGGACATTCACCTCATTTCACGTCATTTCACATCATTTCTTTTGTTGTAGAGGCAGCCTCCGGCATAACCCCGATGACGCTTGTTTTAGAGGGAACCCATACTAAGACACATAAATTTCTAGCTAAGCCTTACCCAAATTCAGGTATTGTGGGGGTACTTGTAAAATTGGAATGGTATCGCATCCGAACCCAACCATCAGTTTTGTAAAATTCACCAAGTCATTCACCAGTCATGTTCACCTTCAAAATCTTTCAATAGAATGACTCATCATTCCAAGGTTTTCAAAGTCATTTCACACACACAAGTTCCCATCTAGAATAGCCAATTTTAATTTAGCACTAGCATCTAGGTATGAGGGGTGCTAAGTAATTTGCTTTGCTTCTAAGCTAACTTTGATACTCTTGTACTAATCCAATACTAACCAATTGAATCATGAATCAAAAAGTACTTTGATAAAACAAAAGTAAATAAAGCTTGTAAAGTAAAACTGGGAAATAGGATCATAAGCATAAAGTAAATGGGGTAATGCCTTGCTCATGGTGAGCTTTGCACTTTGCAAGAGTATTATCTTGCCTTGGTTGGGGAATTGGTCAAAGTGGTCTTCTTCTCCTTGGAAGTAGACCTCCTCCTCCTCTGGATACTCCTTGGTACTAGCGTCTAAAATACGAATACGGGGTATACAATCATCATACCAAACTTATGTACTAAAACTAAGCACACACATGAGTCACACAACTTAAGCTAGCATCACACACTACTATTAAGTGGGTGGATGTGTTTTTCTTATTTAAGAAAAATAATTTCCTCTCATACTAATTAGGGTGTTACTTTTAATTTCTTGGAGAAATAATTTCCTCTCATTATCTTATTACAATTTAATTTCCTTCATGATAGATATATGACCTAGGTTGACCAAAGTCAACCTCTTCATACTTATCATTTAAGAAAATGATTTAAATGAGGTGAACACCTCATACCATTTAAGTCCTAACATGGTAAAGATTTAATATCATCAACAATTCTTATGAGACCTAAATGACCAGAGTCTCTACCTCATTTTGAATTGGTGATGACAAGATTTAAATGAGATAACACTCCCATAAGATTTATTAATAGTTTTGGACAATATCTTTGACTAGAAATAGCCATAAAGTCCTTTAATTAAACTAGGCCATGATCATTCAAAGTAAGCATGGCATATTTTTGCAGAAACAACTAGTACATGTGAAATGTGAATTATAGGAGTTGGAATTAACTTAAAAGCATTTGTGGTTGATTTTTAATAATTATTCTAAATCAGAAAAGTCCATGTCTTGTTTATTTTTCTACTTTAATTCTACAAAAGATATTGGTTTGAATCCAGTGGCATTGGATAGATAATTTCACAGGCTTTCCAACCATATGAAATTCACTAAAAATGGCCAAGTAGATTTGAAACTATGCAATTTTGAAGTTGGCACCTGTATTCAAATATTTATCTATTTTAAATTTTGAGTTTGAAACGTGGGCTGGCGGGAAGTCTAGTGGGCTGCACAGCGAGGGAAAGAGGTGGGCCGGCCCAACATCTCAGTGGGCTGCCTGACGGTGGCCCCCGCTTGTCAGCGGGTGCCCACACGTGAAGCGGTACGCAGCGCTGCGGCCGTCGGATTAAAAGGGGGATCGACGGTCCAGAGGTCATCCTCGTCGAGGACGAGCTCCGGCGGGAGCAAACCCTACCGGCGGCCAGGAGGGTCCAGGGAGGAGTCTTACCGTGGTCCAGCGGGGTCAGCGAGGCGGGCGATCGGCGTTGGAGACGACGGCGGTGCAGACGGTGGTCGCAGCAGCTCCAATGGTGGCCGCAGTCGATGGCGCCGTTGCTGGGGTACTGCGGGGCGCCGGCGAGCAATTGGGGCTAGCTAGGGCACAATGTGAGGAGGGAGATGGTCGAGGAGTCTCAGGAGGAGGAGGGAAGGCGGCTGGTGTGGAGTTTGGAGGCGGGAGCGTCCTCCTTTTATAGGGGCCAGGGGTGCTGCGGGGAGCGGGCGAGGTCGACGACGATGTCGTCGTTCCGAGCGACGAAGGGGCAAGGGATGGGCGTGGATTGTTGGCGACGTCAAGGCGAGGCTGACGCGCGTCGTGGTGCGGCCAGAGGAGGAAAGGTCGCGTCGTCATCGTCCTCGAGTCATGGCAGTACGGCGGCGGAAAGTCGTGGATGATTGCGTCGTCTCCAGCGGGTCCGTGGCCAAATGGCGGTGTCTGGGAGGTAGAGGGCATCGTGGCGAAACGACTGGCACCTGGGGAGAGCGAGGGGAGGTGTGAGGCGACGGGCATGGCGAAGCTCTGGCGTGTCCAGGGACGTCACCATGCGCACCGTGGCGCGCGTGGGCGTTCTCTGGGCGTGTCTGGGCGCGCTGGTCCTGGCCAATGTTGACGTCCTCTCGAGTCAGCAGGTGAATGGTCATGATCAGTAGAGTGAGGGCAAGATATGTGACATGCTGAGGCGACCTGGATGGGAGAGGAGAGGGGGTGAGCATGGTGAGTGACAAGAGGGCCGGCATGGTCTGATTCTGGTCAAGATGGTCCAATGCAAGGGCAGGAAAGTGGAGGGTGAGGTAGAGGAGAGGTGCAGGGATGCTCCAGAGCAGCAGAGAGGGGCAGAGGTGGACTTGGTCCAACCAGAAATGCAGCATGGGCTTCATAATAGATGCTGCCCACAAGGTGCTTGTAAAAATGGCCGCAAGAGAAAAGTTTTCAAAATTTGGAAATTCCTTTGGTGGATCTCCTTCATATAATCATAGAGATAGAATGGTGGTGGTGGTGGTCAATTTGGTGTTGTTTTGCAAAGTTTCAAAAAGTAGGTGAATCTTCTCTTTAGTTCAAAGTCTCCTTTTGTCTCTTCTATTCTGGTCAACCTGGTCAAAGCTAGCATGTGTGGTCAACATGAAAGTTGTTCACCTTGACAAGGTCTTGGATGATATGGCAATAGTTGACCAAGTTTGGTTGAGGAAAAGATAAAACCAGAGGGGTAAAGTGAGGAACATTTTATAAAACTCACTTTTGACCATTATCACATGTATGTTGGTTTTGAGATTTTCTTTGATTTGATTCTGGTTTCTTTGATGCATTTGTGTTTGTTTATCATATAAGTATTCTCCAAGCAATAGATCAAGCAATGGTGGCCTTTGGTGAAGATTCGCAAAATTGGCTAAAGTGTATGTGAGTGAAAATGGAATTTTCTCACTATTTCATTTCTCTCTAATTGATTTGATTTTTCTTGACTCCAAAGTGATTCTTATTAGTTTAGGAACATTTCCAAACCATTGAAACCATTCCAAAAGGTCTAGCTCAAAGATTTGCAAAAATGGCCATAACACATAAGAGGTGAGGTGTCAAATTTTTTTATTTTTGTAAATTGTTCCCCTTGCTTTACTTGGGCATGGGTTAGGGTCAATTTAGTGTTATATTAGGTTTGGAGATGGTTTCACACCATTTGGTCAAGGTAGAAGTGCATAGGTCAAGATTTGGGGAAATGGCTATGTGGCACATATGCCCCTATGCATATGTGGCATTTGATTTTTAATTTGATTGTTCTTGGCCCATTTGATGTTGTTGAGTGTTGAAATGGTATATAGGAGTGATCCAACCATTCACCACAAGTCTTAGGGTCAAGATCCTCAAATTCACAAATTTGCATTTTACTCTCATATGCCTCTATGGCATTTTTAGTTTCTTTTTATTTTCTTTGGTTTCAACTTGGAATTGGTTTGAGAAGTACTAGATAAGGTTTATGAAGGTTTTCCAATCCTCTATATAAAGTGGAAAGGTCTAGGGTAAAGTTTTATAAAAATAGCCATAGGCACATATGCCCTTTTTCTTATTTAAATTCTTTTTATTTTATTTTAACTTGGATGGTAAAAAGGGGTGTGAGGTTTAGGGTTTAAGAATATTTCAAAAATATAATTAACCAAGCAAATGGCAATAGCACAAGAATTAAACAAGATCTCTAAGTATCAAACTTAATTTAATAAAAGTTTTTGTTGGTTCCAAAATTTGGAACTAGGGAAATTCATTTTGTTTGTTTTCGAAATTTTTGGGATGTTACAAAGGGCTAGGTAGAATGCCAACGACGAACACAATAACACTTTATTTTGTTCCAGGCGTGCATTCCTACCATATTCCTTGTCAGTCATTTAGGCCATTGCATTGTTTTGTATGACACCTCATACCAACCAATATGGTACAAATACCCAAGAATTTCATTGTGTGACCAAACAAAGAATACATTCATAACATGTATATCATCTATATACACCTGAGCTAGACTTTCTAGTCTTTTATTTCTTTCTGCCAAACATCTTTTGTAGTTTCTCTTTTAGATTTCCTCATTCCCAGAAAACACTGCACCTTCAATAACTTCTAGGTCAATTGGTCAAATACCAATAACCTTGAGGTTCTTACTTTGAAGTTGATCATCATATGACAAGTGTTTCAGATTTCACTATTAGTAACTTTGTAATGTGATGAACAATTTCACTCATAATTTTATCCATCAAATCATGACGACTTTCCGAGACCATGTCTGTACATGTTAGGCTCGTAAAATTTAACCTCAGTATTCACATGTGAAAACCTAGCTTGCACCCGTTGTATGCACATGTATAATCTATAACACCCGATCATCACGTGATGCTTCGAAACGACGAGTCTTAGCAACGGTGCATACTAAGGATGACCACTTCATGGATATGCGAATATCGTTAGTGTCCAACTAGTTGGAGGATCGGGACGCCTAGCGTCTTCAACCTTCGTACATTCCCATAAAACTTATGAGTTTATGTAGTCTCACTAAATTATATTCTATCATCTTGTACTAAGGTCTTAGATATCACATATATCTCACACCTTGCTTATTTATGAAAACTAACTTTTCAGCTCCTTACTTTTCAAACGGATTTGAACTTTAAGTTTTACGAAGACAAGATGATTTTAGGTACTAATTGAAACCATTGCTCTTATGAATCAATAATGTGAGGTTTACCAAAACTTCGCAATAGGACTTAATCATTTCTTGATTCCTTAACAATACGGTACTAGTCCGTAAAGTTACTTGTCAGATTTAACAGTGTTTCTATCTCAATTACAAGACTAGCGCATGGTAGATAATGGATGCCAATTCTACAAATTTAATTGAAAATACTATTCAGACTATGTTCATGATAATTAGTTCATGTTTTAATCTAATTACTAATGAACTCCCACTTAATACAACATCCCTCATAGTTGTTTAGTGGCACACAATCCATATCCACTACACCAAATCCGATCATCACGTGAGATGATGTAGCTTCAATGGTGAACATCAACATGTTGATCATATCATCCATATGACTCGTGTTCAACCTTTCGGTTTCCTGTGTTCCGAGACCATGTCTGTACATGCTAGGCTCGTCAAGCAAACCCAAGTATTTCTGCGTGTGCAACATGGCTTACACCTGTTGTATGTGAACGTAGAATCTATCACATCCGATCATCACGGGATGCTTCAAAACGACGAACTTTAGCAACGGTGCATACGAGGGGAGAACACTTTATTATGTTGATATTAATGTGAGGGATCATCTTATAATGCTACCGTCGCGATCTAAGCAAGATAAGATGCATAAAGGATTAACATCACATGCAATTCAAAATATGTGATATGATATGGCCTTTCTTCTTATGCTTTTGATCTCCATCTCCAAAGCACATGAGCATGATCTCCATCATCACCGACATTGCACCAAGGTCAGTGGCGCCGCTTCATGGTTGTCCATCACTTATAGCTCTTGAAATAAAGCTATTACATGATGAATAGACACGGAGGTCTTAACAAATTTAAAGACAACCATTAGGCTCCTGCCGGTTGCCATAATACAATAATGAACATCTCATACATCAAATATAATCATCATCACATCATGGCCATATCACATCACCAAAGCCTGCAAAAACAAGTTAGACATCTCTAATTTGGTTTACATATTTTACGTGGTTTAGGGTTTTCGAGTAAGATCCAATCTACCTACGAATATGAACCACAACGGTGATACTAGTGTTGTCAATAGAACAAGTAGATTGAATCTTAACTATGGTGAGAGAGAGACAGACACCCGCAGAGCCACTTATGCAATACAAGTTGCATGTCAAGCGTGGAGCAAGTCTCATGAGACGCGGTCATGTAAAGTTAGCCCGGGCCGCTTCATCCCACCATCCCGCAAGATGCAAAGTACACTAACCAAAAACAACAAGAGCATCAACGCCCACAAAAACATTGTGTTCTACTCGTTCAACAGATCTATGCATAGACATGGCACTGATACCACTGATGGGATTCGTAGCATAGAAAACAAAAATTCTCCTACCGCAAGAACGAATGACAAGCCAAGATCTAATCTAGTCGATGGTAGCTACGAGATGTATGTGAGACTAACCCTCGAAGATTCGAAAGCCTATGAGATTAGATCTCGTGGTTGATGTAGTCGATCACTTGCCGCTTTCAAAAGCGCGTAGAAGATCTTGACGGTGCCACAATCCGGCAGCACCTCCGTACTCGGTCACACGTTCGGTGTTGATGACGACGTCCTTCTCCCCGTTCCAGCAGGCAGCGGATGTAGTAGATCCTCCTCGGAATCCCGCCAGCACGACGACGTGGTGACAGTGGTGGTGGAGATCTCCGGCTGGGCTTCGCCGTAAGCGCTGCTGGAGAAGAAAGAGGAAGCAGTAGCTAGGGTTTGGGAGAGGGGGTGCTCTTGGGCGCCGGCCTTGGTGCCCCTTGGGTGGTGCGGCCAAGTAGTGGCCAGCTCCCTCACTCTCCCCTCATTAAATAGGTGGAACCCCCTAGGGTTTGCCCAAAATCCAAATAAAAGTTCAACTCAAAAACTTCCATATTGGTGAAACCTAGGTCAAGTGGGATTGCTCCCTTTCCTTGCTTCATGGCCGACCAACTAGGTGGAGTCCACCATGAACTCCACCTTCCCACTTGGTGGGTTGGCTAGGGTTGGTGGAGTCCCTCCGGGACTCCTCCTTCCATAGTTATTTATTCCAGATGATTCTAGAAACTTCTACAACCTTCCATAAATTCACCGGACCATTCCCAAACTTGGAATGTGACTTCCTATATATGAATCTTATTCTCTGGACCATTCCGGAACTCCTCGTGATGTCATGGATCCCATCCGAGAACTCCATTCCATATTCCACATCTACTTAAAACGACATCTAACCTTAAGTGTGTCACCCTACGGTTCGAGAACTATGTGGACATGATCGAGAATCCTCTCCGATCAATAACTAATAGCGGGACCTGGAGATCCATAATAGCTCCCACATATTCAACGATGACTTCGTGATCGAAAGAACCATTTACATACGATACCGATTCCCTTTGTCACGCGATACTTTACTTGTCCGAGGTTCGATCATCGGTATCTCCATGCCTAGTTCAACCTCGTTACCGACAAGTACTCTTTACTCGTACCGTGGTATGTCATCTCTTGTGACCTAGTCACATGCTTGCAAGCTAATTAGACAACATTCCACCGAGAGGGCCCATAGTATATCTATCCGTCATCGGGATGGACAAATCCCACTCTTGATCCATATGCCTCAACTCACACTTTCCGAATAATTAATCCCATCTTTATAACCACCCATTTATGCAATGGCGTTTGATGTAATCAAAGCATCCTTCCGGTGTAAGTGATATACATGATCTCATGGTCGAAGGACTAGGTAACTATGTAACGAAAGCTTATAGAAAGTTTGAACTTAATGACTTGATCTCATGCTACGCTTATTTGGGTGTATGCCCATTATATCATTCACCAATGACATAACCTTGTTATTAACAACATCCAATGTTCATGATCACGAAACCATGATCATCTGTTAATCAACAAGCTAGTTTATACAAGAGGCTTACTAGGGACTCCTTGTTGTTTACATAACACACATGTATCACTGTTTCGGTTAATACAATTATAGCATGGAATGCAAACATTTATCATGAACACTAAGATATAACAATAACTAATTTATTATTGCCTCTTGGGCATATCTCCAACAGCCATCAGGGACAAGGTGCGAGAGGAGTTCGAGCGATGGCGCCTAGCCAAGCTTTTCCGTGACACTCTCTTTGTTTTTCTTGATCCGACCGTTGTACCGTGGCGGCACGGAGAGTAGGCGTGTGTTTGGGGAGTTGTCCCCACCTTAGTAGCGCAAACTTTGCCATGTTACCACTCTTCTATGTGATTGATACACCTTTTCACAGGCGGACCTTAGTGGGGGCGAATGGGCTGTCGCCCCCCCCCCCCACCCCCACCCCCACCCCCACCCCAGAAAAAAACACAATTTTCTAGTACCCCCAATATTGCTCCAGCCCATAAGGCCATAACACAGCACGTCTATGATTTTCCCCTTCCTTACGAACACCAGACATTCTCTCGATCTCTCTCGTTCTTGTGCTCGTACCTGAGGACGAACGGCGACAGGCGGTGACTGGCCGTGGGCGTGACCGGCCGCCGGTGGTGCGGGTCGAGGCCGGCGGTGTGCGTCCTCCGGCTCCTTGTGACCTTGCCCGCCTCCTCGCGAACTCAAGGCTGCAAGCTACCGTGGCGGCACTCGCCTGGTCGCGGCATCGCCGACCGGCTGAGGCGAACGCTCTCCGGCTCTCCCTATCTCCTAGTTTCCTACCGGCTGCTGCTGGTAATTTCTTCTTAGTCCCAATTCTATTTATTGCTATTTTTATCTCTAATTCTTGCATCTTAAATTTGAAAATTGTTAAGACAAAATTGCGCAATAAGATGGAGGATGAATTTCTTGCCAATAGTTTGCTAGTCAATAGAGAGAGAAATAGCAGAAAAGTACAATTACGAGGATGTTCGTGAGCATTTTACAGGCGCAAAGAGACGGATAGCCGACATGTAGTGTGATTTACTACAATACTACATGGTTCTATGATAACCTGTAGTATCTAGTTCTTTTGTTTTGGAGTAGTTTCAGACATGCATGGCTGCTAGAAATGTATTTTGTGAACAGATCAATCTATTTATATAAGTTTCTGAAAATCCTCATCCTTCACATAATTTGGCGTTCCAAATAAAATTTACATGCTACTTTGCAGCCCCCCCCCAAAGATTGTGTGCAAGCTCCGCCACTGCACTTTTTCATGGTGTATTCTCGAAAAAAAAAGTAACTATTCTTCGAGAGAATGTGCTTTCGTAGACCCTAAGACTGAAACATTTTCTTGAGTTAAATCAAAAAACTATTGAGATTAAACGATACATGTTTGAAATTAAAGGTAAGATGACTGAGATTAAACAATACAACGATACCACTTTCAGTATTTACACTATTGGAAGCACAAGTCCTCGCTTTTTCAAGAGGATAAGACCGTGCATTTTCTTTTTGGTGTGGACGTCAAGGTTCAGAACACGTGCACCACATTGCTAAACTGAAAAAATACAGAAGCAACGCACGTTTGGAGTAGTAGGTGTGAGACGTTGCTGCAGAGCTCCAGTCCCCAGAAGATCCTCTCCCCTAGTTTAATCGGCACTACGAACAAGTCTAGTTTTTCTTTGACCCTGATTTAAGCATGTGTCACACCTTCGACACCTATCAGGCCATCACCTATGGACGGAGACGGCGAGCAGATAATCTCAGTCTAATTGGGTAAGACGGTCATCATTCCTGGGACTGTGCCACGATCGAGCCCACCGTCTATACCTCCACCGCCGGACACACGTGAAGCTAAACAGTACTGTCAACTCTGAAATTAATTATGCTGAACGAAGCCTCGACGGCGACTCGTGTGGGGCGATGGTTTCGTCTGCCTCCGAGCTGTGACGCAGCAGAGCTAAAATGAGAAGACTTGATAAGATGCTGATCGGATGGCGACGGCGAGGTCTGTATGCCGAAAGAAGCGACGGCGACGGCGACGGCGACGGCTCGATCTGCGTGGCGCTTGTTAACAGCCGAATTACTCACAACACTCAATCACTCACAGATACAGGAATTCGCGAGATCAACCGATGAACAAGCATGAAGGGGAAGGAAGAACAGAGCCAAGGTGGGAGAGAAGGTTTCGCCGCCGTTCGTCCTGATCCAACTTGGATGTTTTTGCTCGATGTCTCCTCCCAGTTACTTGTAGTGTCCTGCTCGCTTTGTGGGTTGGCGCATGTTCGGCCCAGGAGACAGCCCAGGTATGAGTAGGGGCAGGATAGGTTCCTAACATCCCTCCCTCCTTGAAACTCGGCTTGTCCCCAAGCCGACAAGCCGACACCATGGAGAAACCGCCCGGATCCCATTGCAGTCGATGATCCTTCACTTGATCGGGGTCACAGTAGTAGCTCAGGATGTTGTAGAATTCAACGAGGTATATGGAGTCATCATGCTTGACGGAGTCCCAATCGAAGAAGCTGCCCAGATGATAGTTGCTGCTAGCACAGACTTCGTTGAAAGCAAGGTAATACTTGTGGCCGGTGAAAACTTGCAAGAAGACAGATGTTGCAGCCATGACATCAAATGTTCCTTGTTCGCATGTTGTGGTTGCACCTCCGGGGTCCCATGGCGATTGAAGCTCCATTTGTCGACCACAAGCTGGCAGTAGAGTTGCATGGAAACAACATATCAGAACAAACCCATGATATATCAAGCCATAACCTTGAGTCTGAAGGATCATCAATTCCCTGACAGCCCCAGATAACTCCTTTTTCTTATTGTGGTGTGGTATCCCTGGAGCTTGGAGAAACGCTCTGCTAGTGCTCTTGTAGAATGAGTGAAGTCCAGCTTCCCTTCCTCTTGTAGTCAAGTGTAACATATGCATACATATCACAATTGTCAACTCTGAATATGGTCTTCGTAATTGTAGCTTCATGATCAGCTGTGCGTTTTTTATCTCTTCCCCATGTCGATGCACTCCTTCCGCAACTTTTGTGTCAATTTTTGTCAGAATAGATAACCAGGATGGTTTTGGCTGTTGGCACAAGTTCAGATACTCCTCAGGTTGTGTAAGTAGCTGATATATCTCTGCTCTGTCTGACTGCAACAATGTATGATCTATATGTCCAGCTGCAATAGCAGCCACTTGCTTATCTTGCTCAAATGACCCCAACCAGCAGCAGTTATCACCAAAATCTTGATAACTTGGAGACAACAAGGGGCATAGATGATTTTCAGAGGGACGTGCCAACAAAGTAACACTGACCACGTGATTGCTGCTAGGGAAATGTGAACATAGTTTTGGTCTTGCAGAAGGACCAAGACAAGACTGAAACAGACATGTAGTAGATGGTATTTCTTCTTGATTGCACTCAAACGATGACAATAGCCTTGAGCTGAACATGTGCCCTTTACGGATTCTCCCCATGCACCAAGGTGGAGGCCATGGTGGCCACTGCATTTCGTCATTGTGCATCACCTTGTCAAACAACACATAAGCGCGGACCTCCTCGGCGCCATTGCACGACTGAACTGTCTTGACTGTCGACTGTATTTTCATGCTAGCCTCTAGGCAAGAACCTGAACATTCCTGAACTCTCAAGAGCAGAGCATTGAAACACAGATGTGCCCTAACACGGTGCTGAACATTGACCACAGAACAACTACCAGATGATGGGAGATTATTGAGCGGTTGTAGCATTTGCGACTCTAGAGTGGCTTGAGTTGTTCCCCGGGAACCACTGGAGTTACTATGTTGCACACCAAAGCTAGCAGCATCACCAAAGATTTCGTTTAGCTCATGACGGATTGAGTTCTCGCAATACTCAGAAGGTGGTGGCCATGGTTGCTGGTGGACTGCGTCATGCTGCGATGCCACGTACGTGGGAACCTCCATGGCCGTGTTGCACAACAAAACAATGTTTACTTCTGAATGCGCTGTAATGCAAGCCTCTGGTCGAGGACAGGACCATGCACCTGGGAACAAAATCCTCGGATCCAGAGGACGCGGGGGTACGGACTGCAGCCATGGTCTGGTGACTGTCCAAGGAATGCATACGGTGGCAGAAGGCAGGACGACGCCAACTCTAGTGATACTTGATGTTGAGAGCACAATGGGCACCCCGAACTCAGAACTATGTGCCAGTACCACTGTCAGCGAAGCACCATGCTCGTCGTCGTCGCTATCAGGGGCGAGTTCAGTGGAGATCGCTGGGTGCACCACCGTGGTGGTGTTGACGGTTCCGTCCCCTGCTGCAGCTGCAGCAAGCACGGGTATGAGATCGACGGTTCTGTCGTCGAGCGATGTGTCCTCCTCACCACCACTGGTGTTGTTGTCAGGGGCGAGCTCGACGGGGTCAGAGCTCCCAGTCACGGGTCCGCTAACCTGGCCGGTGGTGGAGTTCTGGAACTCTGTCTGGATTGATGTAGACTCCATGGAGTGGTCGAAGGAGACAGAGGGTGTCGGGGCAGCGAGGTCGTTGCCGCCTTCATGCAACACCGCAGGGGTTGCGGGAGTTGCTGCGGCCGGAGGTTGGGCCGGCAACCCCTCAGCCAAGGCGATCCACATCTGCAGGCGGCAGCACCTGTAGTAGATGCAGCGGCCATCCCAGTTTGCATATGCTTGTGCTGCCCCACGCTCCGAACTGAACCGCACATCAGCTGCCACACATGGATCTCCATCTTCTGAGATTATGGGAGGATACACCACTAATTGCTCCACACCGTAGGGATCAAAGAGTTTATGCAGCAACTCCTTTGTGACTGGGTAAATTGCACGATCGATGACCATGCTTAGGCCTTGATTTGACAGATTCTGGTGGCTAGACATTTGGTCGAACATGTGGTGGGTGGGGAAAAAATCTGGGAGATTTTGAGAGAAATTGGGAAGGGTGGCGACCACGAGTGGCGTCGTGGTGGCGGGAGCCGGAGGTGGGGGCGCAGCCAGATCGGTCAACGGTCGGCGAAGATCATCGCACGTCTTGTTGCGCATAAGCTTGATTTCGGCCCTCCATTCATCGAGATAGGCCTTGAGCTCGGGAGTGAGGGAAGCCATGGCGATCGGTAGGTGGAAAAAATTTGGGGGAAAAATTGGGGAAGGTGGTGACTGGCTCTGATACCAGATGTTAACAGCCGAATTACTCACAACACTCAATCACTCACAGATACAGGAATTCGCGAGATCAACCGATGAACAAGCATGAAGGGGAAGGAAGAACAGAGCCAAGGTGGGAGAGAAGGTTTCGCCGCCGTTCGTCCTGATCCAACTTGGATGTTTTTGCTCGATGTCTCCTCCCAGTTACTTGTAGTGTCCTGCTCGCTTTGTGGGTTGGCGCATGTTCGGCCCAGGAGACAGCCCAGGTATGAGTAGGGGCAGGATAGGTTCCTAACAGCGCTCCTGTCCTGACCTGCTTGCCGTGTTCTCTCGGACACGTCGTTTTCTAGGGGAGCAAATATAGGCCGTACGTGCACGATACGCTTTGCGATTCGATTCAGTCAAGTTATAAAGCAACTCTGATGCGCCACAAGAAGGCCGATTCTTTTCCTATCATTCTCTTCTTGAGAGTTGAGAGTTGAGAGTTGTCTTCCTCTCCCAAACACTCCTCCGATTCAATCCCGACACCGTTACGCTTGGAGGAGAGAAGGGCGGGCTGCTCGGATTGTACAAAGTACCAGTGTTCGGTTTGTTGTTGTGGGAGCGGAGCACTAGATATGTGACCAAAGAGCAAACCTATCTAGATGCCCTGGGGTGTTTCTTCAACCTCCAATGTGGAGGCCTTTCCTAAAGCTTCCGCCGGAATCCAACAACTTGTCGCCGCCTAGTGGTGAGTCCCCGACAGTATCAAGGCGGCCGTCGATGGAGGGTTTCATTCGGTGGATAAGACTTAGGGCTTCATTCTATATTTGCTCGAGGTTCTGCGTACAAGTTTTCAGGATTGCGATGTATTTTTGCTTTTCTCCATATATCATGTATATAAATTGTACCCACATCTCCTAGGTCATGGTCTATGGCCACCTCTCAGTGCGGAGTGGAGGTGCTGGGAAGATCTCTCCGGTCGATCGCAGTGGCGAGGGGAAGAAACAAAGCGCTGCATCTAGAAGGTGGTCGGAAATATCCAAGCTGCAGTTCGGAGAGTATCACATGGTGGTCCATGTTTTCCACTGTGATCTGTGATGAAGAGGTAGACGCCCTTCGGGCATTTCTTCAACCTCCAATTTGGAGGCCCTTACTGAAACTTCTCGTCGGAATCCAACGGCCTCTCACCGCGAAGTGGTGAGTCCCCGGCGGTGGAGACTTTCATCCGGCGAAGAAGACACGAGGTTTGATCGCATTTCCCATCTTTGCTCCAGGGTGCTTAGTGCAAGTTTTTGGACTACGATGTAATTTTCTTTCCTTTGGAGGTCCTGTATGTAAATTATATCAACCAATGTTTTAATGAAGTTGTTGGGGTCTTTGGAGACCCATCTCCCTATTAAAAAATCGGCACAAGACAAGATATATTGTCAGAGTTACATCCCGTGCGGCCGACTCGTTGGAATTAAACCTTGATGGCGCTGTTAGTTGGAAGGGATTGCAATTAAACCACCACCTAGTAATAATGTCAAGCTTGCTTCTTTTTTCCGGGTTGTGCCTGGACACGTCGTGCACGGCTTAGCTTGCTTTGTGTACGAAAGTTCGCTTCAGTCGTGCACGGTTTAGCATTTAGCACGATCTGCCAAGCTCGCTTTCTGCTGAGGTCAACAAAGATTCCTAGGGAGTACTCTACACCGTAATGCAAGCTTCTTCCCATTTTTGTTCCATAGAAAGCAACAAAAAGCGTTTTGTTATGATTTTTTTGGGGAAAGCTCTCCTTTTTCTGACAACTAAAGAGCTGTAGAAAGGCCCATGGGAGGGCAAATTCTATACAACGACCAGATCGGTGCCTACCAGGCACCGCACACCCAAATCATCCTGATCGGGTATTGTGATCGGGTATTGCGCCTGACCCATTTTCATCTTTTTTTTTCTTTTTTCATTTTCTGTTTCTGTTTAGGTTTCTGTTTTTTTCTTTTACTAGCAAAAGTGCCCATGCGTTGCATCGGAAAAAGTAAATACTCAAACATTTCAGCAAATTATTCTATTCTATGTTGCACTTGCTACCAAAAACAAATATATATTTTTTCCACAGAAAAGCAAAAGATAGTTAAAAAGAAATATAATATGCTACAGAAACTTGCTCGATGATATTTGCGAGAATCCTGGAAGCAGTATGCATTTTTGTTGTATGATAGTAGAAATATAACGTTGACCTAATGGTGCTCCGGTGTTTCTTAACTCTCCAACTTAACCAAATGCTTTTTCAAATTAGAGGCTCTTGACACAGCTTGCCATGATTGCAGCCCTTGCATAAAAATGTATTCCATATAATTGAGAGCAACAAAAGAAAACTTATTTTTCGGAATGATAAATCTTCCGCGATCCAATTTCCACTACCTCGTGCAAAAGAAAAGTTTGATGTCTTGTTGTCCTCGACCGCTCCAATCTTCCACCGCTAGACTTTGCTTATCGGAAAAAAAACCCAGTTGCTCCCAATTAAATCTTTCGGAGAAATTGCATCAATATCTTGAATTATTTGGATTTGAAGCCTTTGGAGACGTTTGCTGTTCCTGCAACTCCAAGGTTGCACATCTCATATGGTACTCGCATCAACCCCTCACATGGAACTCCTGGGAATGACTGAATTGATTCATGATGCTAAAGCACATAAGTGTTTAAGGGATCTAGTCGGGATGCCGTTTCTGAAGAAGCGGCCAGTGCCCATCGGGAAGGAGCTGGGGTCACTAATTCTACCTAAAATTAACCATGTCTGTCACTATATCTTAATCTGCAACAGTCCCTTCATCCTCGCTCATGTCCTTCGAAAATCGCCAGCATGGGTATCCTTCCCCATTACATCCTCCACTCCTCTACGCCAGCGCCGTCCTCCTCGCGCCAGCTCGATTCGGCCGCCATTCCCCCCTGCATGTACTAATGGCCGAACAGGACCCCGCTGGTGGTGCTGCAACCCGGCCACGACCATCACCGGCAGTCGGCCATGTTTCGAGCTCGGTGCCGGAGCCCAGACCTCACCGCCGCACGCGAGGCACAACTCACAGGATTCAATTTGATCTGACTTCTCAAGGAGGCGGCCTGGTCTGATCTTATTTCTTGAGGTGGCGCTCGTAGCATGTCTTGCTATGGAGCTCGTCCGGCGGGTGGTCAATCTGATCGCTGGGAGCTTCGATCTGGTTGCTGGAATCTTTGATCTGACCGCGGTGGAGGTCGCCTCGGTCGCGGGGCGTTGGATTTGGTGGCGGTGGAGGGTGATTTGCTCACTGGGGGTGCTCGCTCTTGCGGCCCGCACGTCGGCGGGGGCCTGGCCGGCGGGGGCCTGGCCGGCGGCGGGAGGCGCGCATGAGGGGCGCTGGCGCCAGCGGAAGCGGTGCATTGCGGGGCGCGGAGCAGTTCTCTGCTCGGAGGCTATACGCGTAGCTAAAAAGAAAATAAAACAAAAACAAACCGGTATCATGGTATTTTGCTGTATTATGCGATTTAGTGGGAGGGCAAAACGGTCCAACGAAAAGTTGGACGAAAATTTTACTGAGAAATCTTAGCTCCTTTATTATTAGGTATAGACTAGCAAAAGTGCCCGTGCGTTGCATCGGAAAAATAAATACTAAACCATTATAGCAAACGATTCGCGTTAATACACACATAATATTTTGCTGACGGTTCAGAAATCTAGGATTCAAAACATCCATACTACTAATTTTTTTTTACCTCGTCGCTAGGCGGCAACCAGCTCCACTGTATCTGTCGCCCCACAAGGGCCAAGACGCCCCCTTGCCAGGGCCGCTCGGCTGGCACGTCGCCGCTTTTCCTCTTGCATGTGTGCCCTCAAGGAGCCTCATCCCCAATTACGACTTCACGTTCAACGCTGCATTGTCTCTAACCTAGTGAACCACCATTTTGTGTTTCCCATCTAGGCCTCCTAGAATAATGCATCCTTAAAGTTCGCCATCCATCCAGCTGGTATGAACCTTTTTCTTTTGTTGCTCCTACCTCATTCTACTTTGCAATGGACGATTGAGTAAGATGTAAGGGGCATCTTCACCGGCCCAACACGGACAAAAAAATGACTTTTTTTCAACCTGTCCGCAAGCGCATGCCCCTGCCCCACTGGTAGTGCCATTCTACTGCAAAAGACATACCAGTATGGATCATGCATTAAATTAGTAAGGAGATAGATATAGGAATATGCCTTTTGCATGGTTATCACATCCAACACATAGACCATGCATTAATTTAAGAAAATGAGAGCAGGCTATGTGACTGACACATGTATGCACGAGTGTTCGCCTGGACGCAAAGCCTCTCTAAGTTTAGTTTAAAAAAATACGTCCGCACGAATATACTGGTCACTATGCGAGAGGCAGATCTATCTTTTATCCGCACAGATCAAAACGGACATCAACTTTGGTGTATTTCAAAAAATGTTGTCGAAAATATTGGCCCTCTTGTTTTTCCCCAAACATCTTTTCTATTCCTCTTATTTTTTAGGGGCAAAACAGCCGTCACTTTAAATGGGAATGCTCATTGGAAATTAACATGTCAAATGAGCCGTCTGCTTTTTGTGGAAAAAGGGGGAAAAACAAGGAAGAAGAGACTTATGGCCCATGGATGCAGATCATGCCCACCAAAACAGCAAATAAGATTTCTTCATCTGAAGCGCCGATGCTCACGCTGCCTTCTACTGCTCCGGCCTACTTCAATCGCCGCCCTCTTGTTCCTGATGTACTCCGCTTCCGCTTTCATCGGTTCCGGCCCTCTCGGCGCCTGCTCCGCTTCCGTCGGTCCCACCACCACCAGACTCGAGCTTTTTTCCGAGATTTCCTCACGTTCCTTTCCTTTTTTCCATCTATTGCCTCCTTTGCTCGCTCTAGGGTCACGGTCACCAACCAGTAATTCCTTTCTAATCAGATTTTAGTGAGGTGGCTTGTTGATTCTAGGAAACTGGAAGTCCCATGGATGCAGACCATGCCCACCAACACAGCAGCGTGGCCCAAGCAGAATCGAGAATAATTAGAATATAATTTTTAAGGCAAATTAAACCTGAAGCTAGATTTGATTAAAAAACACAATTCTGCAAGCACAAAAATTATTGGCTATGTAACCAATAGCACCACATCTTTGAGGAGAGGAAAGCACGTATCAAAGGGGAAATCACCGTTGGACACAGAACACATGAATCAAAGTGGATAATCATGAAATCAGGATCGATCGAGCACCATCCCTGGTTTAAGATCCCGGTCGCTAGATCCCGACGCCGGCCGGAGTCCTCATTTCCTGCACCACGGGATGAAAAGATCCTGGTCGCTGGATCCTACCTTGGGTCGGGAAGTAGAGGATTTGGGTTGCAGCCCAGTTCCTCGCCGCCGTCCATGAGGACGCCGATGTCCTCGCCACCAGCTTGGGCCCTCAGTGCCATACATTCCTCTCGCTCCAGCGTCACCACTCTGCTCGCATCCTTGCGCCCGTGAACTCTGCCTCGCTACGCCCCCATTCCCTGATCGATTGATCTTCTCTCTATTTGAGATTTGCTTCTGCTTGCAAGCTGTAGGCGGGTGCGGCAAGTCAGGAATCAGGAAGGCAGGGGACTCGAGAGGTTCAGGAAGATGTGGTTCTTCGGTTTGACCAGCAAATCACCGACTTGATTACCTCTATCCTGACGGTCACGGCCGAGGCTGGCGACGGCGTGGAGCTTCCTTGTGACGAGCCGCTTCTTCTTCAACAGGAAGGGCCCGGACCGCCCACTCCATGCCGCCTCCGCCTGCCCTTCTCGCCGGAGAAGGAGAGTGAGGCGCCATCTTCCCTGCACCAGGAGCATTTGCCACCACTGCCCCATCATCTGGACACACCGTCGGCCGATCTCCAACACCTAGACACCTCCATCGTCGCGCGCCGCCGTCCTGGACAACCACCCCAGATGCGAAGTCCGGAGATCGAGAGGATGACGGGGATGTCCGACGCGTTCTGTCCAGGAGGAGACGATCTTTGTTTTGGGAGGAAAAGAAAAAAAGTAACGGAACGAACCGGTACCGTGACAAAAGTATGATATATGTGATTTGGTGGGAGGGCAAAACGGTCCAAAAAAAACGTTGACGAAACTTTTTGGCAGAAACCTTAGCTCCTTTATTATTAGGTATAGATTTTATTTTTTTTGTTTGCTTTTTTGTTTCCTTTTCTTTCTGTTTATTTGTATTTTTGTTCAAAATCAAAAAATTTCAAATTTGAAAAGTTCAAAATTGAAAATAGTTCAAATTCGAAAAACATTCGAATTTGAAAAGTGTTCAAAACGAAAAATGTTCAAAGCTAAAAATTGTTCGTATCCGAAAAATGTTCAAATTTTGGGAAAATTTGAATTTTTGAAAAATGTTCAATCTAAAAATATTCAAATTATGATAAACAATATTCAAACATAAAAAATTTTCAAATCCGAAAATTGTTCAAATTCCAAAAAATGTTCAAATTCGAAAAATATTCAAATCCGAAAATTGTTCAAATCCAAAAATTGTTCAAATTCGGAAATTGTTCATATAAAAAATAAAAAATTGGAAATAATGTTTTTCGATTTTTTGAAAATATACATATTTAGAAATATTCAGATTTTGGAAAGTTATATCATAAAAAAATATTTTTCCGAAAAAATTTCACATTAGCATTTTAAATTTTTAAAAAAGAAAAGAAATGAAACAGCAGAAAAGGAGAAAAACACAAAAAAAAAACGTGACTGGGCTGGCCCAACAGGCACCCTGGGGGTGGGGGGTGCGGCACCTGGTCCGCACCGACCAGGGTGGTGTATAGCACCTCCCCATGGGAGAGCAGCCCACCGCTTAAGCTTGGGCCCAAATGTTATAAGCTGTTCTTCACACACAGATGTAGATGGGCCAGGCGCTCTAATATATAGCTATTGAATACATTTTAGGTTACTCCAGTTCGTGTAGGTTTGATCATCTACAGTTTTTTCATTTGAATTTTGGAGGAACATTTTAAGATGAAAAACATGGATCTAGACACGAAGATTTTGATGATCTTTGATAACTTATAGTTTTATCAGATATCTTTGGTCTATCTAGATGAATGTTTCCGGGTAATAAGGTTGTTGGTGATTCTAGCAAGTCTGTATTTTTCTTACTTCGCGATTTGTTTATATAACATAAGCTATTCAAACCTTAGTCTTGGTCATTATGTCCATCAGTGTACTTATATTAATAAAAGAGCTAATCAACAATTTTTGTGCTTAGATTATCATTGATGGGAAGTAACTAATTTAATACTCCCGGCACACGTGCTTTCCAATATTTAATTTGGCTAAGAATTAATCCATACACATGACGCACATACATTCCAAAATGAAATCTGACCGAAAAATTAAGTAAAAAAATCCTGATTATACTGTGTAATTAATACCATTGGATTCGTATTAAAAACACTTTCTAAAAATATTAATTCTATACTAACAATCTTTATATATTTGAAGTAATATATGGTCAAAGAAAAAACACGATAAACGAGTGGGCTTATTCATTGAAATTGAAGGAGTAGAAATTTGGAATCACTAGAAAATGATTTTTAATAAAAATCTAATTGCACTCTTTCTATTTTTATAAGTAAGACCACTATAAAAAAAATTGGAATCGCTATAAAAATGGTTGCTCCTATTATGATCGATGTCGTCAAGAGTCAGCACGATAGATGTTAACTTCTGTTGGGCACACGCTCTAAATGCAACAAGTACCTTTTCATGCATTCGGAAGATTTATCTACTATCAGATGTTTTACAGTGAGGATTTTCCTACGTGTATGATCCTATGTGGACCAGTGGTTTGCTGCCTTTGAAGCATGGGGCCACCGGCCACGTTTCCTGTGATGGCCCTCCCAAGCTGTCTCACCTTTTTTAGCTTTTGGTGAAAACCTCTTTTCAGAAACACAGTACAGACGTAGATACTTATATACTTGCGCATACACTCATCCCTATAAATACGTACATACACACCCTACCTCTATGAGCACCTCCGGAAGACTGAGCCGGCGGATTAGATCTTGAAATGGACGAATTCACCACATGCGCATCATTGTCGACGGGAACATCGCCTCTCATTGAATGAATAGTCCGCCTTTATGAGATACACATATGGTTTATATTTGTGTTGGCAGGAAGAGGATATCATGGATAATTCTGGACCATAGTACAAAAACTACTTAGGATGTCATCTAAAAATGTAAAAATTTGATACAATCATGACCATATAATCTCAGTTATTGAAAGAGTGTTGCACACACTTACTTGCATGGCCACCATTCACAATGTTATATTCTATCACACATTGGCTAGAAGCATTGTTGACCCTTTGTGATCGTGCGAAGAAGCCAGATTTATATTTATCAGCTTCATGCTATAATACAATATTTATTTCTCAACATAAGAAATGGACTTTTTTTCTCTAGTAGCACAATTGAGAAAAAAGGATAACAACAACATTAACACCATAAGCATAAGGATATGTCCATGTTTTGGTCGTTAGGTCGAACGCAATGGTGAATCTATCAAGTAGGCTTTCATAGGCTCGAGCCTATCCTCCAATTTTGCCGCTATAACATCAGCTAGTTAGTCCTCATGTTGTCTTTCTGGCGGCGCCATTGGTACTAGGTTTCATAGCTTGTCTTCGTTTGTTGAAGAAGATAACCGGTCGCTTCACCAGACCTACATGGACGTGGGCCTTTCCCTAAAGTGAAACGATTGTAGAGATTGAAAGGTGGTGGGTCTAGGTGCATAGATACACCCATTTACTATGGCACACTAGGAAAAACAGTTATCCGATGGTAAAAAAGGAAGGAAACACACACTAGCTCAATTGGAGTAGCTAGAGGATATACCACTTGATAAGACTAACAGTTGAGTATAAGTCTCCATTCTCCTCTAGCAGTTTTCGATCTTCTACAGTTAGAGAGCTCCTCTTCGCTTGCTTTTTTTGTTACATGGCAACAACCGGGGAAATCTGTAATGCATAGTTCCTACTATAAGTTAGCTCGTAGATACAACCAAAAAAAATTATTTCATAGATTTTTGGATTTGTACTTTTAAACATTAAACGAAAGTGATACAACATCTGCTATGCGTGTCTCTATCCATCTTAGTTGCCACTTTGATCCTGCTCGCCATTTTCATCTTGGATTTGCCACTAGTTGGACAACTATTAGAGTTTGCAAGAAAGAAGTGGGTGGCTTGCGGATTCAATATGGAAAAACTATCAGAGATGGGAAGTTGATAACAACTACAAGTAACAACTAAATTAGGCACAACCTAGTACCATATTTGATATTAAGCTCCATACATTTATTTGGAACAGAATGGGCTCAGCTTGTAGCATTCCTGTAAGGATACATTGCCTCTATGTGTGGTTTTGGTAATTAATGACAATCCCTATGAATTAATGTTTTCATTGAGTTTATATGGAGAAACAATCCATAGGTAATTCTAGAAGTATATGTATTTGATTCAAGTGTGGATGCCATGAAGATAAAGATATACCTTGGGTATTGGCATCAAGATCGTCGATTTCAAGAGAAAAATATTATATGATCAAGATATTGAAAGTTCAATTCCAAGAGATGCATTCAAGATATGGCTCTAAACTAGTGTCATGATAGTCTCATATGTTAAGCTATGGTTGACCAAGATTTAGAGCATGCAATCAAATGAAGATTTCTTTATGTACCTCAAGATATTATGATAGAGCATATGGAGATACATGGTTTTCCAAGACTAAGAATGAAGAGCACATTCAAGTTGGTAAACACATGAAGCATAAAGTATCTTCCCATGGGCATGCATCAAAAGTAAGATCTCATATAGCCTTTGAGAGGATGATATCAAGTGGTGATCTTAATCAAGGTTCTGAAGGACAAGTTCAAGATAAACATCTCAAGAAGATCATATGCGTGAAGCTTGTCGTCCAGTTGGTTATAATGGGCATGCCCATTTTTGACCAGGGAACGGGACAATTCGAAGATGTGCTTCTATGTAGCTATCACATAGTGGTGTATGGGGGAGCAGTTATGTGTCTTCACGAAGCAACAATGATCAAGTGAAGCATCCAAGCTTGAATGGATCTTGAAATGTTGTCATCAAGATCAAGCGGGATGCGCAAGACAAATGTATGACTTTTCTAGGTTTCCTTTAACCGGTCTCAGTGTGGTTGTTGGGAGACCGGGTTAAAGGATAGATAGCTACACTATCAAGAGGGGTTTTCGTTGATTAACTTGATCGCATGTCTTAGGAAGATCAATCATTTCCATAGTTTTCACTCCTTATTCTTGTTGCTTATTGGTATTTATATATGTGAGCTTCTTGAGCTTGTTGCTAGCTTTTTAACAAGCCTAAGTTCACCGAAAATGGAATTCGTATGCACTTTCTATTGCTTTTTAGAGTTTAGACATTTTTACTGGTACTTCGTGTGGGGAGGTTTCACCTCTAAAATTGTGTAAAACTATCATGTGATGATTCCTATTATTTCCGACAAAATAGGTTTCATCTCAATTAGAGTTTGGGAACATTTTGAAAGCTTACGTTCTTTTGAGAAAACTGCAATATGAGGGTTTCTCTTTGAAATTGTTCCAACGAGCCGGATTGTTCCCAGTATATGCTGAATGGCATACCAGTACGCCATTGGTGTACACCAAAATGATTCTAGCTTGGGAACCGATGTGCTGGTTTCGAACCGATCCAACCTTGTGCGCTGTTAGAAAACCGGTGACGGTTCATGCATGTTGGTTTGCTTGTCGGACTATTCCGGTGAGCCGACCGGCACCACTAAACTTGCCACTGGTTTGTGGCGCTTGAATTCCCCAAATTGGCTAGTTTTCTCCCTTGGACTATAAATTGCCCTTCTTCCCCCTTGAGGAGGTAAGGTCAACCATTCAATTTTATTTTATCTCTCATACTTCATTATTGAACCTCAAAATCTTGCTTCCTCTAGCTTCCCTCCTATGATTCTTGCATCTTCTTGAGGGTTTTGGAAGAGGGGATCTGTTATCACCAGATTTTGGCCAAATCAGGAGGTGGGCCGTAAGGAAGATTACACATGGAAGATCTCTGAAGCGGCCTTGCACGAAGAGTTTGGGCTAGATTGCCCGTGTACCTTTAATTATAGTAGATTGCATCATAGATTAAAAGTTAGAGTTTGTCTCGTACACGGTGGGGATTGTTCCCACGTTAGAAGGTCCCTTGGACTATAAATATGTATCTAGGGTTTATGGAATAAACAACAACCAACGTTCAACACAAACAAATCTCGGCGCATCGCCAACTCCTTCGTCTCGAGGGTTTCTCCGGTAAGCACCATGCTCGCCTAGATCGCATCTTGCGATCTAGGCAAGCACAAGCCTACCCACGTTGTTCATGCGTTGCTCGTATCGAAGCCTTTTTTATGGCGAGCAACGTAGTTATCTTAGATGTGTTAGGGTTAGCATTGTTCTTCGAATTACATGCTTTCATTATGCAACCCTTGCACATCTAGCCGCCCTTACACCTATCTTAGGTGTAGGGGCGGCACCGCTTGATCATAGTTTAGTAGATCTGATCCGTTACTGGTTGCTCCTTGTTTCATCAAGGATTAGTTTAACATCCGTAATAGTTAGGCCTTACAAAGGGTTGGAGGATCCAGCGGCGTGTAGGGTGACGTTTGCTAGCCCTAGAAAGGATGTTCCGGGGATCAACCTCGTGTTGGTTTTTAGGCCTCTGTCTAGGATCGGCTTACGGTCACCGTGCGCGAGCGCGAGGCCCAATCGTGAGTAGGATGATCCGATTATGCGGTGAAAACCCTAAATCGTCGTAGATCTCATTAGCTTTACCTTGATCAAGCAGGACCACCATATATTCGGACACCTCGTTCGAATCATGGGTGGATCGGCTCTTTGAGCCGATTCACGGGATAACCTGAGAGCCGATCGAGGCTCGTATTTAATGTTTACGTGTATGCCATGCAAGAAACTAAGCGAGGCATCATCCACACCTTCCTGACCAGGTATAGGTCAGGTGGCACGCCCTTGCGATAGCATCGGACGTGCGACCGAGGAGGCTTTGCGGGCCGTCGCTCCGAGGGACCGGGGCCAGCCGCAGCCCTAGTTGTTCCCGGCTCTACTCGTGTTGCCCGTCTCGCCCGCCGGGGGTTTCGACGTCAACACATTCTGGTACGCCCGGTGGGACGACCTTCGACATCCACAACATCGCCATCTACATCCGAGATGGCGGAAGACACTCCGGTCACGTACGAGGATCTGCCTGATGAACTCATGAAGAAACATGACGAGATCAAGGCAACCCTCGAGGCCGAACTCATCGGCTCTTTCCACCGAACCCGCTCCCATGGCGTCAGGTGGAAGGGTTTCACACCTGAAGGCGCACTCGATGGAGTGGACCTGTCCGCCCCGTCAGAAGAACGCACCAGGTCGCTGCGGCAGGAAATCAACTACATGGTGGCTCATTCGCTGCACCGCCACTCGAGAGCCCGGTGAACACTTTGGAGCGTGTCGCTCGCGCGTGGTCCAGGAAATCATGAGCCACCGGTATTCTCCGTCGGGACCAGCTCTGGGGACTTTCAAGGGAGAGATGCCACTTCAGCCCCAGCCGTTCGCATGGGCAGCACCGGAACTGCCGAACTCATCGGCATACGTCGTCTACAAGATTGGTGGTGATCCTAGTGACTACCAATTCCTACCTGAGGCACCCAAGGAGATCCCGCACGGATACGCATGCGCATACGTACCGGACCGTAACGCCCGGGCACTCTCGAACCAGGCTGCAACGTCGGGGGCCTGCAGAACGGCAGGAGGAACGTCGGGAGCCGATCCCGAGAAGCAAACGTGGCTAGCTAAGTACGCCACTCCGACAAACCTCCACGGCCCAGCTCCTGCAGTTGGCTTAGAGCCGGAAAAGCAAGCATGGCTGGTTAAGTATGCCACCCCGGCGAATCTTCAGGGTTCGACACCTTCAGCCATCACAGCGGATCAGATTTGTGCAATCCTGAAAGATCAGTTCGGCATGATGCCGAAAAGGAAGACGTTCGGCTACACCAAGCCGTACCCCAACGACTACGAACTGATCCCGCTACCACCCAAATATCGGCTCCCGGACTTCACAAAGTTTAGTGGATCGGATGGTTCCAGCTCCATCGAGCATGTGAGCCGATATTTGGCACAGCTGGGCACAATCTCAGCATCAGACGAGTTGCGTGTGAGGTTCTTCGCACGATCCCTCACGGGATCGGCTTTCGGGTGGTACACATCGCTGCCACCGAACTCCATCCGGACTTGGAAGCGATTGGAAGAGCAGTTCCATGAGCAGTATCACTCGGAGGCTTCCGATGTTGGTATTGCCGATCTAGCGCAAGTACGACGAAGCACGGGGAAACGGTGTCGGAATACGTCCAGCCGCTTCAGGACCATTAGGAACCGATGCTTTTCGGCTCATATAAGTGAAAAAGAAGCGATCGAGTTGGCGGTGGTGGGTCTCTCATCATCGATTAAGGACGTGGCCTCCCAAGCGAGACTACCCTTCATTGGCGCACATGGTGCGAAGGCTGTCGGCATATGAGCAGCGCCACCCGGATGTTTACCAGGACAAATTCAAGCGTGCGGTGACCCCGGTTGAGGCGGACGAGGATGAAGGTGCCGCGGGAGATCGAGAGGTAGCGATGGCTGAATGGACTCGAGCGACAGGCCCCGTGACCTCGCAAATGGGTGAAGCCACAAGGCCCTCCAAAAGGGTTCGACTTCGACGTGACCAAAACCGAGCAGATTTTTGATCTCTTACTCACGGAGAAGCATATAAAGCTACCCGAAGGCCACAACATCCCCACGGCGCAAGAGCTGAACGGAAAGCCATACCGCAAGTGGCACAACACGTTCACCCACACCACCAACGACTGCAGGTGTGGCGGCAGCAGATCCAAATGGCGATAGAAAACGGACGGTTGATTTTCAACCAATACGCCATGAAGGTCGACACACACCCCTTCCCCGCCGTAAACATGGTGGAGTATACTTACCATGGAGGGTGCCAGCCGGATTTCCCGTGCAATATCAACATGGTAGGACCTGGAAACCACGCTGGTAAGGACGGAGATGAGGGCAGCTGCTCTCATAGCAAAGATACAGAGGAAGCCGCTCCACGCGATCGGCTCCGCCAAGATGGCAAGCGCTACGTCACAGAGGGAGAGGTGAAAAACATAAGGTATCAACGACCTCTCTCTGATCACCTCCTCAACAAGTATGTGAGTCAGTATGACCAACGCCGGCGATACAACGGCGATGATGAAGAAGATCGTCTGGCTAGGGACGACAGGAGACGTCGTCGGCATGATTATGATGAGGAGGAGCACGAGCGCCGTGCCAAGGAAAAGTTGGGGGAGCGAGTCGACTAGGATAGGCACTGGGACTGTCCCTTCTTCAGACACTGCTGGGATTCAGGAATGAGCCGATTGCCCACAATCGGCAATTGCCCAGAATGCAACCAGAAGAAGAAGGAGGCAGCCAACGTGTCCGTATTCAAGCGCCTAGGGCCTCTCCCGCCACAGAGCAAACGAGCTGAGTCCCCTCGATTGAAAGGTCTCGAAGATTCAGAAGACGAGGGAGAAGAAGAAGACAGGTATCACCGGCCAAGGTGGTGCCCTGATGGACTCAGCCGTTCCCAGAAACGCAGGGTTCAACGATTGCGCGGCCCGGAGGAAGCCGAGAGGTTATACTTGCATACATTGAGGAAGGCAAGGCCTGATCCGGCCGCGAAGGTTCAGCGAACCCTGGATGAAGAGGGTCGTCCACGGAAAATGGAGTGGCGCCCCAAGCAAAGGAAAGCCGATGATGAGACATCGGCTGGCACAAACATGGTGCTCGTTCTTCCGACGAAGCTTAGTGCTCCCCGATTATATGATGCACTCAAGGTGGACGACAGCAAGCGCACCAACATGATAAAGTCAGAGGTTGGGCTGGTTTTATCTACCGGCCTGAGCGAGTAGCCAAAGCACGTCAATGAGCAAATGTGGCGAGGCTGATCCTTGTGATCGGCCCCAAAAATTTATGAAGGGACATCACAAAACCTTCACCGAGCAAGCAACGTGGAGGCCGATTCCAGCAATCGGCCAAAATTGTCTTCACCATCCATTCTGCCTGGGTTCAACATGTAATCCAACAGAGCCGATACCATCAATTCTCTTGACAGAATCGGCTCGGGGGGGCACCCAGGTGGATAAAACACGAGGATATGCAGCGGAAGCGTCTCATCTTTTGATGATGGATATTGAAATATGGGGGCCGATACAGAAATCGGCCAAAAAATTCGAAAATTTTTGAGCACAGCCGATGCAGCAGACATCGACTTAAGGATATAAAAGCCGATGCATGGCCATCGACTCAAGAGGAATAACTGTTTCGATCAGAGGGTCAATGGAGCACGAAGGGAGATTTTAATGGAAGAACTCCTCAATGGAGTAGTTTAAGGGCTCGGATCTTCTCTTCAAGAACAGTGCCAAGAGCAGCCTGGACGTACAGATCAGGTCAAGGATGGATCGTGTTAGATCCGCCAAAGGAAAGGAGCCGATCTGGCCGACAAGGGGTAGGAAGAACTGAAGAAGCTCGGGGGGCAGCTCACCCTGAAGGTTCTCTGCTCTGGAGAGCCGATTTTGATGGGAATCGGCTGGCTCTGCATGATAGTTCTCTCAGACATGGCCTAGCCCAGGTCCATCTGTCTGAATGGCATGCCCTCGTATCTGTCCGCCTTGATTGAGACTCGGGGGGCAGTTGGCCTGATGGAGGCCCCGATTTTTGAAAGCCGATTAGGTGGCCATCGGCTAGTCCTGTGCAGCGATTTTCGTCAAAAGTGATGATCTGGCGGAACTCAAGTTTATTATTCGAGAAGATGAAGGGTAATTCATGAAGACTTGATGCGTTGACGTCGGCTTATTGAGTTTTGACCAAGATTCCGGTCACCCTGTGGTCGAAGAAAGAAAGGGCGGATTACGAGAGACCGATGCGTTGCCATCGGCTCATTGAGAATCGGTTCAAGAGAAATCGGCAAAACCAAATTGGGGAAATTTCTTCATGAATAAACAGGATTTCTTACAAAGGAAGAGCTGATTGCTCAAAGAAGGAAGAACAAAAGAAGGGCCTAGGGGGCAATCTACTACGGCTAGGCCTATGCTGGTAGATCCTACTCTACGGGCCATCACTGCCCTTGTCGTCGTCCTCAGAACTCTCATCGGCACTGCTGCCGATGGGCTCCTCGTCGCTACTCCCGTAGCCCTCTACGGGAGCTTCATCCCCGTCTTCATCGTCGCTGCTGTCGTCGTCCCACCACATGCGGAGGCGTTTCGCCGGCGGGTAGCCCTCGAGGGAGTCGTCGTCGTCGTCGTCGTCTTCCTCTTCCTCTTCTTCAGAGGTGGGGCAGCCGTCCCGGGGGAACCGGTCGTCTTCGCTTTCGACTCCAGCTTCCCGTCGGCGAGGAACCGAAGATCTTCATCCCCGCCGGTCAAGGACTTATCGTCCTCGGACCAAATGGAGGAGGCGTGGCTCTCCTCGTCCCATTCTTCTGGGGCACGGATTTCCGGCGGCGTCTCGCGGGAGGAGTCGGACCCGTAGGAAAGCTCGGAGGAGGAGGAAGAAGACATGGTGGCACGGAGGGTTTTTTGGTGCTAATGCGAGGAGGACGAAGGAGACGCAAGCTGTTTAGAACGGTTAAATAAAGGGGATATGAGAGAGATTCAATGCCACAGCAGTTTCCGAGGAGATGTTGCCCAACAGAAGAGCATAATGATTTTGGAAATGTCATTTCCAAAACCAGGGGGGCATGTGTTATCACCAGATTTTGGCCAAATCAGGAGGTGGGCCGTAAGGAAGATTACACATGGAAGATCTCTGAAGCGGCCTTGCACGAAGAGTTTGGGCTAGATTGCCCGTGTACCTTTAATTATAGTAGATTGCATCATAGATTAAAAGTTAGAGTTTGTCTCGTACACGGTGGGGATTGTTCCCACGTTAGAAAGTCCCTTGGACTATAAATATGTATCTAGGGTTTATGGAATAAACAACAACCAACGTTCAACACAAACAAATCTCGGCGCATCGCCAACTCCTTCGTCTCGAGGGTTTCTCCGGTAAGCACCATGCTGCCTAGATCGCATCTTGCGATCTAGGCAAAGACAAGCCTACCCACGTTGTTCATGCGTTGCTCGTACCGAAGCCTTTTTGATGGCGAGCAACGTAGTTATCTTAGATGTGTTAGGGTTAGCATTGTTCTTCGAATTACATGCTTTCGTTATGCAACCCTTGCACATCTAGCCGCCCTTACACCTATCTTAGGTGTAGGGGCGGCACCCCGCTTGATCATAGTTTAGTAGATCTGATCCGTTACGGTTGCTCCTTGTTTCATCAAGGATTAGTTTAACATCCGTAATAGTTAGGCCTTACAAAGGGTTGGAGGATCCAGCGGCGTGTAGGGTGACGTTTGCTAGCCCTAGAAAGGATGTTCCGGGATCAACCTCGTGTTGGTTTTTAGGCCCTCGTCTAGGATCGGCTTACGGTCACCGTGCGCGAGCGCGAGGCCCAATCGTGAGTAGGATGATCCGATTATGCGGTGAAAACCCTAAATCGTCGTAGATCTCATTAGCTTTACCTTGATCAAGCAGGACCACCATATATTCGGACACCTCGTTCGAATCATGGGTGGATCGGCTCTTTGAGCCGATTCACGAGATAACCCGAGAGCCGATCGAGGCTCGTATTTAATGTTTACGTGTATGCCATGCAGGAAACTAAGCGAGGCATCATCCACACCTTCCCGACCGGTATAGGTCGGGTGGCACGCCCTTGCGATAGCATCGGACGTGCGACCAGGAGGCTTTGCGGGCCGTCGCTCTGAGGGACTGGGGCCAGCCGCAGCCCTAGTTGTTCCCCGCTCTACTGTGTTGCCCGTCTCTGCCCGCCAGGGGGTTTCTGACGTCAACAGGATCTAGATCTACAATCTACACCAATCAATTGCTCCTCTAATCGAGGGAAACTCTTGGGATCTAGATCTTGGAGTCATTTGTTGACTTCCTCCTTTGTTATTCCTCTCTAATTCCTCCCTAGCACTTGTTGTTTTGGTGGGATTTGAGTGTGAAGGATATGAACACATTTGGTGTACTTGATTTGCATCCTTGCATAGTGTTGAGCTCTCCATTATGATTTATTCGAGTGTGAGACCATGAGCTTTCTACTCTCGGAGGGTGACCTCCTAGTTGGTTTGGCGATTTGTTCTCCGGTGACCTCTTCATGGAAGATTGTGAAGAGGCTCGGGCTTCACGAAGTTGCCATCTCTGGAGTGTAGGAAAAGATAGCCATAATGGAAAGGCATTTGTCCTTCATGGAATTGGTTTGGAGAAGAAGGTGAGCCTTCATGGGGTTCGGACGACCTTTGTCATAGCTCGCATCTCTCCAACGCGACATAGCTCACTTCGTCTGAGGGAACATGGGATTACATCTTCGTCTCTGCGTGCCTCAGTTATCTCTATACCAGAGTTTACTTTCCTTGTGATAGCCATCGAGCTTGAAGTACTTATATCTTTTTATCACTTGTGTTTCATATATATTAAGCCTATCTTGCTTAGCTCTAGTTATTGTTGGTTCACTTAGTTGAGCCAAACTTATTTAGTTCTTGAGTTTGTAAAATAAACGTTGGTTTAATTCTGCATTTTTAGAAGCCAAATTCATAGCTATTTTTAGAACTCCTATTCACCCACCCCAGGTGACATCTCATCCTTTTAATTCCACAACTAAATTTACCAGATAGGAAAAGTGAAATGGGACATAATCTAACATACAAAAATGAGGGAAACAGTGTGCAAGGACATTTATATGGTATGAGATGACTCTAGAATTTATATTCATTTACGCATACCAGAGGCAACCATAGGATCTAGAAACTATATCGAGATATTTATTTAACTCGTTCGCTCTAAAATCCACTACTAAAAAATTTAGCTATACAAAATGAAAGGAAAGGCATGTTCATACACCCAATAAACCTAAGTAGCATATAGAGTATTAACCTACGGAGGAATATTTCAATTTAGCACCGGTATATTTCTAACCAGTTGGTGGCTAATAGGCTAGTGCGGTGGTTGTATCCAACCAGATATCAAACTCTAGATTTGACACCATGTGTAGTTTGCTAATGAGATTATTCTTTTGTTGGATGTTCTATAGATTTCTGATAGCCGGATCTATGTCCTAATTTTTCCGGTCATGAGGGTCGTGACTCCAATCATTACTAATTTTCTTTTTCTGGAAAATGTAATTACATATATTAGAATTGCATGTAGAAAACAATGTGTTAGGATACTCGGTAGCCCAATTACATGGTTAAATGTACTATGTATAAATAATCATGAACACATGACTGGATAACAGTAAAAAACATATATCGAATAACTAAATGCATTAGAACTAAGTATAAAATTTAGGTGTAAATGAAACATTTGTGTAGCATTGTCATCCTGCAATCAGTTGCAGAAACATTCCCTGACAAGAGCACGATGAACTTGTAAAGTTGAAGCACGGAATATAAGATGAGATGGTGAAGCGATGATCGAAGATGTACACATTATCTCCAACTGTTCGCATCCTCCCCCTTAAGATTCTATTCGGAGGTTCCAGATAGAATTACCACGTATTGCAATAAAGATATGCGAGGTGTGTAGAATTATTAAACTTCTTATTGCCGCTTGCGATAGTTTGATTTTCGTTGCACAACTCAATGGGTTGTTAGTGTGAGAAACCTTTCCGCAAATGGAGGACAAAGAAAAGAGGAA
>NC_061514.1:335952246-336012966 GCF_022539505.1 Lolium rigidum
CATATTATCAAGAAGATTTGTTGCTTCACCAAGAGTGATGGACATAAAGGTACCTCCAGCAGATTGAATCCAATAAATTCCACGAAGAAAAATTTAGTCACTGCATAGAAGGTTTGGATGATCATCCAAGTAGTCGATCCATGGGTTGGGCAATTTTTAACCGAGAGATTTCATTCTTTCCCAAGCTTGAGCAACATGTTCATTATCTAATTGTTTAAAATTCATTATGCTACTCCTCAAAGATATAATTTTAGCGGGGGGATAATATCTACCAATAAAAGCATCCTTGCATTTAGTCCATGAATCAATACTATTCTTAGGCGAGAGATAGCAACCAATCTTTAGCTCTTCCTCTTAATGAGAAAGGAAACAATTTTAATTTTATAATGTCACCATCTACATCTTTATATTTTTGCATTTCACATAGTTCAACAAAGTTATTGAGATGGGCGACGGCATCATCGGAACTAACACCGAGAAAATTGCTCTCTCATGACAAGATTAAGTAAAGCAGGTTTAATTTCAAAGAATTCTGCTGTAGTAGCGAGGTGGAGCAATAGGTGTGCATAAGAAATCATTATTATTTGTGCTAGTGAAGTCACACAACTTAGTATTTTCGGGGTTGGCCATTTTAGCAGTAGTAAATAAAACAAACTAGATAAAGTAAATGCAAGTAAACTAATTTTTTTGTGTTTTTGATATAGAGTGCAAGACAGTAAATAAAGTAAAACTAGCAACTAATTTTTTTGTGTTTTGATATAAAGTGCAGCAAACAAAGTAGTAAATAAAATAAAGCAAGACAAAAACAAAGTAAAGAGACTGAGAAGTGGAGACTCCCCTTGCAGCGTGTCTTGATCTCCACGGCAACGGCGCCGAGAAATTGCTTGATGCGTGTAGTTGACACGTCCGTTGGGAACCCCAAGAGGAAGGTGTGATGCGCACGGCGGCAAGTTTCCCTCGAGTAAGAAACCAAGGTTTAATCGAACCGGTAGGAGTCAAGAAGCACGTTGAAGGTTGATGGCGGCGGGATGTAGTGCGGCGCAACACCGAGAGATTCGGCGCCAACGTGGAACTGCACAACACAACCAAAGTACTTTGCCCCAACGAAAGCAGTGAGGTTGTCAATCTCACCAGACTTACTGTAACAAAGGATTAACCGTATTGTGTGGAAGATGATTGTTTGCGAGAGAAAACGGTAAAACAAGTATTGCGGCAGATTTGTATTTCGAGTATTAAAAGAATGGACCGGGGTCCACGGTTCACTAGAGGTGTCTCTCCCATAAGATAAAAGCATGTTGGGTGAACAAATTACGGTCGGGCAATTGACAAATAGAGAGGGCATAACAATGCACATACATGGCATGATAAGTATAGTGAGATTTAATTGGGCATTACGACAAAGTACATAGACCGCCATCCAGCTGCATCTATGCCTAAAAAGTCCACCTTCGGGTTATCGTCCAGAACCCCTTCCGGTATTAAGTTGCAAAGCAACGAGACAATTGCATTAAGTATGGTGCGTAATGTAATCAACAACTACATCCTCGGACATAGCGCCAATGTTTTATCCCTAGTGGCAACGGCACAACACAACCTTAGAACTTTACATCCTTGTCCCGGGTGTCAATGCGAGGCATGAACCCACTATCGAGCATAAATACTCCCTCTTGGAGTTAAAAGCAAAAACTTGGCCAGAGCCTCTACTAGTAACGGAGAGCATGCAAGATCATAAACAACACATATGTAATAACTTGATAATTAACATAACATGGTATTCTCTATCCATCGGATCCCGACAAACACAACATAGAGTATTACAGATAGATGATCTTGATCATGTTAGGCAGCTCACAAGATCCAACAATGAAGCACAATGAGGAGAAGACAACCATCTAGCTACTGCTATGGACCCATAGTCTAGGGGTGAACTACTCACTCATCACTCCGGAGGCGACCATGGCGGTGTAGAGTCCTCAGGGAGATGAATCCCCTCTCCGGCGGGAGTGCGGAGGAGATCTCCAGAATCCCCGAGATGGGATCGGCGGCGCGCGTCTCGGTAAGGTTTTCCGTATCGTGGTTTTTCGCATCGGGGGTTTCGCGACGGAGGCTTTAAGTAGGCGGAAGGGCGAGTCGGGGGCTAGACGAGGGCCCACACCATAGGGCGGCGCGGGCCCTCCTTGGCCGCGCCGCCTTGTGGTGTCGCCACCTCGTGGCCCCACTTCGTATGCTCTTCGGTCTTCGGAAGGTTCGTGGCGAAATAGGCCCTGGGTCTTCGTTTCGTCCAATTCCGAGAATATTTCGTTACTAGGATTTACGAAACCAAAAACAGCGAAACGAGAGCTGGCACTTCGGCATCTTGTTAATAGGTTAGTTCCGAGAAAATGCACGAATATGACATAAAGTGTGCATAAAACATGTAGGTATCATCAATAATATGGCATAGAACATAAGAAATAATCGATACGTCGGAGACGTATCAAGCATCCCCAAGCTTAGTTACGCTCGTCCCGAGCGGAGTAAAACGATAACAAAGATAATTTACGAAGTGATATGCCATCATAACCTTGATCATACTATTTGTAAACATATGTAGTGGATGCGGCGATCAAAACAATGGTAATGACATGAGTAAACAAGTGAATCATAAAGCAAAGACTTTTCATGAATAGTACTTCAAGACAAGTATTAATAAGTCTTGCATAAGAGTTAACTCATAAAGCAATAAATCAAAGTAAAGGTATTGAAGCAACACAAAGGAAGATTAAGTTTCAGCGGTTGCTTTCAACTTGTAACATGTATATCTCATGGATAATTGTCAACATAGAGTAATATAACAAGTGCAATATGCAAGTATGTAGGAATCAATGCACGGTTCACACAAGTGTTTGCTTCTTGAGGTGGAGAGATAGGTGAGCTGACTCAACATAAAAGTAAAGAGAAAATGGTCCTTCAAAGAGGACAACATGGACAACGAGATAATGGAATCCTCTTTAATGCATAAGCATGTGGCAACAATTATTATTCTCATATGAGATTGAGGATATATGTCCAAACCTGAAACTTCCACCATGAATCATGGCTTTAGTTAGCGGCCCAAAGTTCTTCTCTAACAATATGCATGCTCCAACCATAAAGGTGGTAGATCTCTCTTACTTCAGACAAGACGGGCATGCATAGCAACTCACATGATATTCAACAAAGAATAGTTGATGGCGTCCCCAGAAGCATAGCAACCCTGGGTTTTGATTTCGTCCAATTCCGAGAATATTTCGTTACTAGGATTTCTGAAACCAAAAACAGCAGAAAACAGGAACTGGCACTTCGGCATCTTGTTAATAGGTTAGTTCCGGAAAATGCACGAATATGACATAAAGTGTGCATAAAACATGTAGGTATCATCAATAATATGGCATAGAACATAAGAAATTATCGATACGTCGGAGACGTATCGATGCATGATAAAAACGAGTAAACAAGCGGCGATAGCGATATTTAGGAACAAGGCCTAGGGATTAGACTTTCACTAGTGGACACTCTCAACTTTGATCACATAACGAGAATAGGTAAATGCATACTCTACACTCTTGTTGGATGATGAACACATTGCGTAGGATTACACGAACCCTCAATGCCGGAGTTAACAAGCTCCACAATTCAATGTTCATATTTAAATAACCTTAGAGTGCAAGAAAGATCAATACGACTAAACCAAGTACTAACACATCATGCACACTTTGTCACCTTCACACTATGTAGGAGGAATAGATCACATCAATACTATCATAGCAATAGTTAACTTCACAATCTACAAGAGATCATGATCATAGCATACGCCAAGTACTAACACAGATGCACACACTGTCACCATTACACCGTGCAGGAGGAATAAAACTACTTTAATACCATCACTAGAGTAGCACATAGATAAATTGTGATACAAAACACATTGCAATCATAAAGAGATATAAATAAGCACTTCATTACGCCATTCATAACGGTGAGTAAGTATTACGTGAAATATAGCCTAAGAGACCCACACGGTGCACACACTCGTCACCTTTACACACGTGGGACAAGGAGTCTCAGGAGACCACATAAGTAAAACTCACTTGACTAGCATAGTGACATCTAGATTACAAGCATCATCATATGAATCTCAATCATGTAAGGCAGCTCATGAGATTATTGTATTGAAGCACATAGGAGAGAGATTAACCACATAGCTACCGGTACGGCCCGAGCCTCGATGGAGAACTACTCCCTCCTCATGGGAGCGAGCAGCGGTGATGAAGATGGCGGTGGAGATGGCAGCGGTGTCGATGGAGGAGCCTTCCGGGGCACTTCCCCGTTCCGGTGGCGTGCCGGAGACGAGACTCCTGTCCCCCGGATCTTGGCTTCGCGATGGCGGCGGCTGCGGAAGGTTTTCCGTATCGTGGTTCTTCGCCTCGGGGTTTTCGCGACGGAGGCTTTAAGTAGGCGGAAGGGCAGCGTCGGGGGCCGCACGAGGGGCCCACACTATAGGTCGGCGCGGCCAAGTCCCGGGCCGCGCCGCCTATGGTCTGGCCACCTCGTGGCCCCACTCGACTCCTCTTCGATCTTCGGAAGCTTCGTGGCAAAATAGGACCACGGGTTTTGATTTCGTCCAATTCCGAGAATATTTTGTTACTAGGATTTCCGAAACCAAAAACAGCGAGAAAACGACAAGCGGCTCTTCGGCATCTTGTTAATAGGTTAGTTCCGGAAAATGCACGAATATGACATAAAGTGTGCATAAAACATGTAGGTATCATCAATAATATGGCATAGAACATAAGAAATTATCGATACGTCGGAGACGTATCAAGCATCCCCAAGCTTAGTTACTGCTCGTCCGAAGCGAGTAAAACGATAACGAAGATAATTTCTGAAGTGATATGCCATCATAACCTTGATCATACTATTTGTAAACATATGTAGTGAATGCAGCGATCAAAACAATGGTAATGACATGAGTAAACAAGTGAATCATAAAGCAAAGACTTTTCATGAATAGTACTTCAAGACAAGTATTAATAAGTCTTGCATAAGAGTTAACTCATAAAGCAATAAATCAAAGTAAAGGTATTGAAGCAACACAAAGGAAGATTAAGTTTCAGCGGTTGCTTTCAACTTATAACATGTATATCTCATGGATAATTGTCAACATAGAGTAATATAACAAGTGCAATATGCAAATATGTAGGAATCAATGCATAGTTCACACAAGTGTTTGCTTCTTGAGGTGGAGAGAGATAGGTGAGCTGACTCAACATAAAAGTAAAGAGAATGGTCCTTCAAAGAGGAAAGCATCGATTGCTATATTTGTGCTAGAGCTTTTATTTGAAAACATGAAACAATTTTGTCAACGGTAGTAATAAAGCATATGAGTTATGAAAATTATATCTTACAAGTTGCAAGTCTCATGCATAGTGTACTAATAGTGCCCGCACCTTGTCCTAATTAGCTTGGACTACCGGATCTTTGCAATGCACATGTTTTAACCAAGTGTCACAATGGGGTACCTCCATGCCTTTGTACAAAGGTCTAAGGAGAAAGCTCGCATTTTGGATTTCTCGCTTTTGATTATTCTCAACTTAGACATCCATACCGGGACAACATGGACAACGAGATAATGGACTCCTCTTTAATGCATAAGCATGTGGCAACAATTATTATTCTCATATGAGATTGAGGATATATGTCCAAAGCTGAAACTTCCACCATGGATCATGGCTTTAGTTAGCGGCCCAATGTTCTTCTCTAACAATATGCATGCTCCAACCATTAAGGTGGTAGATCTCTCTTACTTGAGACAAGACGGACATGCATAGCAACTCACATGATATTCAACAAAGAATAGTTGATGGCGTCCCAGAAACATGGTTATCGCATAACAAGCAACTTAATAAGAGATAAAGTGCATAAGTACATATTCAATACCACAATAGTTTTTAAGCTATTTGTCCCATGAGCTATATATTGCAAAGGTGAACGATGGAATTTTAAAGGTAGCACTCAAGCAATTTACTTTGGAATGGCGGATAAATACCATGTAGTAGGTAGGTATGGTGGACACAAATGGCATAGTGGTTGGCTCAAGTATTTTGGATGCATGAGAAGTAATCCCTCTCGATACAAGGTTTAGGCTAGCAAGGTTATTTGAAACAAACACAAGGATGAACGGTACAGCAAAACTCACATAAAAGACATATTGTAAACATCATAAGACTCCATACCGTCTTCCTTGTTGTTCAAAACTCAATACTAGATGTTATCTAGACTCTAGAGAAACTAAATACGCAAACCAAATTAGCAAGCTCTAAGTATTTCTTCATTAATGGGTGCAAAGCATATGATGCAAGAGCTTAAACATGAGCACAACAATTGCCAAGTATCAAATTATCCAAGACATTTTAGAGTTACTACATGTAGCATTTTCCAATTCCAACCATATAACAATTTAACGAAGAAGAAACTTCGCCATGAATACTATGAGTAGAACCTAAGGACATATTTGTCCATATGCTACAGCGGAGCGTGTATCTCTCCCATAAAGTGAATGCTAGGATCCATTTTATTCAAACAAAACAAACACAAAAACAAACCGACGCTCCAAGTAAAGTACATAAGATGTGACCGAATAAAAATATAGTTTCAGGGGAGGAACCTGATAATGTTGTCGATGAAGAAGGGGATGCCTTGGGCATCCCCAAGCTTAGACGCTTGAGTCCTCTTAGAATATGCAGGGGTGAACCACAGGGGCATCCCCAAGCTTAGAGCTTTCACTCTCCTTGATCATATTGCATCATACTCCTCTCTTGATCCTTGAAAACTTCCTCCACACCAAACTCGAAACAACTCATTAGAGGGTTAGTGCACAATAAAAATTAACATGTTCAGAGGTGACACAATCATTCTTAACACTTCTGGACATTGCATAAAGCTACTGGACATTAATGGATCAAAGAAATTCATCCAACATAGCAAAAGAGGCAATGCGAAATAAAAGGCAGAATCTGTCAAAACAGAACAGTCCGTAAAGATGGATTTTATTAGGCCACCAGACTTGCTCAAATGAAAATGCTCAAATTGAATGAAAGTTGCGTACATATCTGAGGATCATGCACGTAAATTGGCTTAATTTTCTGAGCTACCTACAGGGAGGTAGACCCAGATTCGTGACAGCAAAGAAATCTGGAACTGCGCAGTAATCCAAATCTAGTACTGACTTTACTATCAAAGACTTTACTTGGCACAACAAAACATAAAACCAAGATAAGGAGAGGTTGCTACAGTAGTAAACAACTTCCAAGGCACAAATATAAAACAAAGTACTGTAGCAAAATAACACATGGGTTATCTCCCAAGAAGTTCTTTCTTTATAGCCGTTAAGATGGGCTCAGCAAGTTTAAATGATGCACTCGCAAGAAATAGTAGTTGAAGCAAAAGAGAGCATCAAAAGGCAAATTCAAAACACATTTAAGTCTAACATGCTTCCTATGCATAGGAATCTTGTAAATAAACAAGTTCAAGAAGCATAATGCAACAAGCATAGAAAAACTAGACAAGCTCAACTTCAAGATTTTAAGCATATAGAGAGGTGTTTTAGTAACATGAAAATTTCTACCACCATATTTTCCTCTCTCATAATAACTTTCAGTAGTGTCATGAGAAAACTCAACAATATAACCATCACATAAAGCTTTCTTATCATGAGTCTCATGCATAAAATTATTACTCTCCACATAAGCATAATAAATTTTATTAGTTGTAGTGGGAGCAAATTCAACAAAGTAGCTATCATTATTATTCTCATCAAGTGTACGAGGCATAGTATAATCACAATAAAATTTACTCTCCATAGTAGGTTGCACCAAAAGACCACTATATAATCATCATAAATAGGAGGCAAAGTATCATCAAAGAAAATTTTCTCCTCAATGCTTGGGGGACTAAAAAGATCATGAAAACCAGCTTCCCCAAGCTTAGAACTTTCTACATTATTATCAACAATGGTGTTCAAAGCGTTCATACTAATATTACTACCGAGCATGCAAATAAGATTCCATAGGTTTTTTAATTTTCGCATCAAACAATCCATGTTTTAAATCAGGAAATAGAATAAGAAGCTCATTGTTGTCCATTATGCCAAACTAGTGTAAACAAGAAACAAAAAGATGCAATTGCGGGATCTAAAGGAAATAGCTTTGAGCACACACACAATGGCGCCGGAAAAGTATCGTTACACTGGAACCGGAGTATGAGTGCCTTTTTACCTTTCCTCCCGGCAACGGCGCCGGAAAAGTGCTTGATGTCTACGGGAGCTTCTATTCTTGTAGACAGTGTTGGGCCTCCAAGAGCAGAGGTTTGTAGAACAGCGAGCAAGTTTCCCTTAAGTGGATTACCCAAGGTTTATCGAACTCGGGGAGGAAGAGGTCAAAGATATCCCTCTCATGCAACCACTGCAACCACAAAGCAAGAAGTCTCTTGTGTCCCCAACACACCTAATAGGTGTACTAGTTCGGCGAAGAGATAGTGAAATACAGGTGGTATAAATAAGTATGAGCATAGCAACGGCACCGGAAAAGTGCTTTGCCCGGGACGAGTAAACAAGCAGTAGTAACGCGAGCAGGTAGTAACGCGATAAAACGATAAACAAGCGGCGATAGCGATATTTAGGAACAAGGCCTAGGGATTAGACTTTCACTAGTGGACACTCTCAACTTTGATCACATAACGGAATAGATAAATGCATACTCTACACTCTTGTTGGATGATGAACACATTGCGTAGGATTACACGAACCCTCAATGCCGGAGTTAACAAGCTCCACAATTCAATGTTCATATTTAAATAACCTTAGAGTGCAAGAAAGATCAATACGACTAAACCAAGTACTAACACAGCATGCACACTCGTCACCTTCACACTATGTAGGAGGAATAGATCACATCAATACTATCATAGCAATAGTTAACTTCACAATCTACAAGAGATCATGATCATAGCATACGCCAAGTACTAACACGGATGCACACACCTGTCACCATTACACCGTGCGGGAGGAATAAAACTACTTTAATAACATCACTAGAGTAGCACATAGATAAATTGTGATACAAAACACATTGCAATCATAAAGAGATATAAATAAGCACTTCATTACGCCATTCATAACGGTGAGTAAGTATTCGTGAAATATAGCCTAAGAGACCCACACGGTGCACACACTTGTCACCTTTACACACGTGGGACAAGGAGTCTCCGGAGATCACATAAGTAAAACTCACTTGACTAGCATAGTGACATCTAGATTACAAGCATCATCATATGAATCTCAATCATGTAAGGCAGCTCATGAGATTATTGTATTGAAGCACATAGGAGAGAGATTAACCACATAGCTACCGGTACGAGCCCGAGCCTCGATGGAGAACTACTCCCTCCTCATGGGAGCGAGCGGCGGTGATGAAGATGGCGGTGGAGATGGCAGCGGTGTCGATGGAGGAGCCTTCCGGGGGCACTTCCCCGCTCCGGCGGCGTGCCGGAACGAGGACTCCTGTCCCCCGGATCTTGGCTTCGCGATGGCGGCGGCTGCGGAAGGTTTTCCGTATCGTGGTTCTTCGCCTCGGGGTTTTCGCGACGGAGGCTTTAAGTAGGCGGAAGGGCAACGTCGGGGGCCACACGAGGGGCCCACACTATAGGTCGGCGCGGCCAAGACCCGGGCCGCGCCGCCCTATGGTTTGGCCACCTCGTGGCCCCACTTCGACTCCTCTTCGGTCTTCGGAAGCTTCGTGGCAAAATAGGACCACTGGGTTTTGATTTCGTCCAATTCGAGAATATTTTGTTACTAGGATTTACTGAAACCAAAAACAGCGAGAAAACGAGCAAGCGGCTCTTCGGCATCTTGTTAATAGGTTAGTTCCAGAAAATGCACGAATATGACATAAAGTGTGCATAAAACATGTAGGTATCATCAATAATATGGCATAGAACATAAGAAATTATCGATACGTCGGAGACGTATCAAGCTCCAGTGGTCGAAGCCAGTGGCGAGGAACAGAGCCCCCCTCTGCACCCCCTACAATAAAGCTTGAGCGTGGAGCTCCTAAGTGTGGAGATCCGAGGCTTTATTAGCTTCTTCCTTGTGGTCAAGATGACATACACGAGGAAGAAGGGGATCCGGAGGTTCCTCGATCTAGAGCTCGGCAGGAAGTGCATGTGCATGCGCATGCGGCTGCAAGCACATTGGAAGCTGCACCAGCTAGAGTTTGTCAGTGTCAGCAGAGTTACACCGGAGATAACCTTGGCAAATGGAGCCACTCCACACAAGGAAGAAGAGTCCTTCATTGGTTTATCATCTTCTGCATGAGGATCTTCTTCAGCCCCAGCCCCAAGATCATCATCAGCGACGCCCCAAGTGACTAGTTCCTTGGTGGCGACGACGGTGCCCATACCTGGAGGTCTCAGATCGGCTGCGGTGACCAAGGACCGGATCGTGTTTTCGTGAATAGTTTCAGGGTCTTGGTTGAAACTTTAGAAACCCTTTTTAATGGAGGTATTAGCACTGGTGGTACATAAACTTGCATGCCAGGAGAAATTTAGTACAAGATCTTGAAAAAGAAGGCCGGGAGGTACACAAAGTTATCATGCGGATTCAAATTTAATACAAGGCCAATCAGAAAAGAAACCTGTCATATATTCCACACCCTAGCCTATTCAAAAAATCCTCTATCCAAAGAATTGACAAAGTTTCCACATTGCAATTATCAAAATGATCTGTGGTACCATCAATGTACACCATGTCTTCATGCAATCCAGGGAAGAAACCAATGTGTGTTATCTCAACTGTAAATCTATTAGGATCACCACCTAAAACGAAGCATAATATATGGAACAAATTAATACGTGAATAATGGGAAAACATTAACACATTACTTCACCTGGGACATTCCATCAGAAAAGTTCAGAGGACAAATACAAAAAAATCCTAACTTGGTCATTAACTGAAATGACTATGCTACAACATGTACTACATGATAACAAGAAGAAGCATGTATTACTACATGAATTATCACGCACATTGGTGGATGAAAAATGTCACCTTTTTCCGAATCTAACTACTATCACAGTTCACTTGAACATCACATCTCCTAAATCTTCAAAGATTTCATCATATACCTATGGACATTTTTGCGCATGAACTACAACATCGTCTACACCATTACAACAACAAATTAGATGCCATATTCAATTTTTCTTTCATACATCACTGAAACCAAGGTGAGGATGTCGTGAGAGAAAAACAAAGAACCAAAAGCCTAGGTAATCTGAGGACACATTTCCCTGGTTTGAACTGAACATCTACCACGGAAATCTGATCATGGCGGCCATTAAACCTATATGATTATGGTGGATGAGAGCTCGTACAAAAGAAAACCAACGAGTTCAGATGAGGAAAATTTCTCGAATCCTAGTATCCGCGCGATGAAATCCTGCTATATCTTTGATCTAAGGTGTATTTTGCAAAATGAAAAATTCAACGTGGCACCGTTTGGACTCTTTTGTATGAATTTGCATGACAAGTTGGTGTACCACCATGCCTCCCTTTTAAAGTTTGTGTACTAATTTGCTTGTAGCGTGCAAGTTGATGTATCCCGTGTGCTAATACCTCTTTTAAATACCTTTTCCTTTTAGGGGTTTTCTATAATCTTGTACCGATCACTTGTCTTATGTAAGTTTCGAGACTCTTTAGAAACACTCTTGTGCAAAAATAACTCTAATAGTTCTCCGTTGAATCCACACTTGTCTCCCACTCCTTGCTTCCAAACTCCAACTCTCCTCCACTTTTCATCGACAAGTTGGCCATAAGGACAAGTACATCGAGGTATCCTTATGCCTATGGTGTTCATGTTGTTGTCCTCCTTTTTCCTTGTGCTACTAGATAAACAAAGTCCATTATTATTATTTTGAAAAAATAGATTTTTAATTATAGTATATGAAGTTGGTAAAGATAAATTTGGCTTCTTCAACAGTACGACCGCAAAAAATCAACCATGCATTCAACCAAAATGTGATTGAAGACAACATTGTGAATGATGGCGATGCAAGTGTGTGCAACACTCACGGAGATCACATGGTCGTGATTGTATCATATTTCCGGTGAATATTGCGTGCTCACATCACAGTTAAGTTTTTAGATGACACCCCGAGTTGTTTTACAATCCAGAATCATCCATGGTATCCTCTTTCACTCAACAAGAAACGTAAAAACAAAAACGTTTTCACTGAAATCTGAAAAGGTGACAGGTGGGATGACCAACACAAGAAACGTGGCCCCATGCTTCAAAGGTAGCAACGGCTGGTCCACATGGACCATGCAGGTAGGAAAATCCTCACCGTAAAAAAAACTAATAATAGATAAATCTTTTGAATGGAAAGACATCTAGTGCATGCTGAGGTGTGCCCAACATAAGTACAGAAGTGAACATCTATCGCATTGACTCTTGTTGAAAGAAAGAAGTGAAGATCTATCGTGTTGACCCTTGATGACATCATAACAGGGTTTAAAAAATCTAATTTACTTGTGAACTGAGGACTTTCCTGAACTCTCGATGAAAATTTTCTTGTGAGGAACACAATCGCCTTGTGTTGTATTTTTTGGTTGTTGCTATTCTATTTTCATTTTCATGAATTAACGTGTGGCTGATGGTGAATCCACTGTTGTAAAGAAAAATTTTGCCCCTAGATTCCACATGTAAAAGTACAATAAATATGTGTACCTATAACATAATTGCATGAAATATATATTTGTAACATTTATGTAAAAAAGATATACTTGTACATTTTAGCATCACTGTTATATAAGAGTATATAAGAGAGTCTCTACTAGAACCGAAAATTGAAAAAGCAAACTCCCATGTAGTTAGTTATTTAAAATATACCTCTGCTCCATATTTTTTCAATATCTAGCGAAATAGAAATTTTCCACCTTCTATATTATACTCCCTCCATTCTACGGAAATTGTCTTACATTTATTAAAATTTGGATGTATGCACACTATTTAGGGAGTGAAACAAACAAGTTTTAACAAATCTAAGACAAGTCATTTCTTAGTACGGAGGGAGTATCTCGTATGTTTATACCATATTACTCAACAACAGCATTGCAACAGAAGACTGCCGGTGTCCCCCATAGACAATGAGAGGCGTTATAAGCGTAAACGAGGAGGTGTGGCGACAATCTAGAGGGGCTATGGGGAGGACATGCGGGGCGAAGAGGCTGTGGTCTCCCTCCTAGATATGCGATGGATGAGTGGCCTCAGAGGGTTGATGCGGCAGGTTAAATGCAGCGGCGTGGAAGGGAGGAAAGATGATGGGATAGGGACGGCGTATCACATATCTTTGGAACACTCTTTGCTCGTGCTTCCGGCAACGGTGGCGATAGGAATGCCTTTAGGGTGGTAGTTGATGGATCAAGAAAGACCCTAGATCGAGCATATCGAGATGACGAATGGATGGCATCTAATTGGAGAAGCTCTAACATCGTTTCGACATGGTTCGCGACATGTTGGAAGTTTCTTCGATAATAATACACTTAAACATCGTATGAACTGGGCTAGAAAAGCTGTTTCTCTTGTTTTAGTTCTAAAAACATTTTCTTCATTTAGACAAAAAATGATAGTCTATTCCATAGTTGACCAGTCAACTAAGTAAACCGGTCAACCAATGAAAGTGGTGATTTGTGTCAAGAATGAATTTGCAGTCATGTATGTTCAGCACAAATTTCGAGCCTAGTTCAGAGAAGCACTAGATTCCATTGTCACATCAAGCTTTTCCCTGAAACAAAAATCACCAAACTGCCCAACAACCAAAACAAAATCGTGGAAATAAAGAAACACAATAAAAACCACGCCGCCACTGCCTTGTGGGCCCCACCCGCAATTGCGGCTGGCGCAGCCACGCAATGACGCAACACGCAGGCCGCCGCACGAGCCAAAAGGCCACGGCAACGGTCACAGCAGATTGGGGCATCCCTCTCCCTCTCTCCCTCGTCGTCTCTCGCCGAGTAGTCCCAAACTCCAACCAAATCTTCCCTTCCCAAAGCTTCCCTCTCCATCTCCATACCCACTGGCTGCTTTGCCATCACGCCACGAGAAGGCGACACCGCCGGGAGGACGCCGCAGAGCGCGCGCGCGACATGGGCGCCGCCGCTGATAACGCCGTACGTTTCTTTCTTCCCCCCGCTCCAGGAAGTTCGTTTCTTTCTTTCTTCAATTTGGACCAAACCGCCGGTTGTTCTAATGGAGGGGATTCTTAATTCGTGCTGCAGGCGCCGCGGCAGGGGGAGGCTGAGCGGGGCAGAGGGAGGGCGCCGGCGCCGGCGCCGGAGGCGAGGGAGGTGAAGGTGGTGGTGGAGGAGCCCCCGCCGGCGGCGGCGGTGGCGAGGCTGCAGGCGCAGCGGGCGCTGCCGCCGCTGCAGGTCACCACGCAGGCGCCGCCGACGCCCATGACGGTGGCCTCCGGCGGCGTGGACCAGCCGCCGCCCCTGGCCAATTACCAACCGGTCATGCAGACCCCACCACCGGTACGACCTTCCCCCGATTAACAAATGCCCCAATTTCCTGCTGTTCACAAACTTTTCTTAATCGATTTTCTTGTCAGATTACCTCGCGTAAACATAGTTAGATAGGGTCCGGTCTTTCTAGGACATGTGTGCTTGTGTGTAGTGCGATCGGCTCTCGTCCCTACCAGCTGACTGGTTGGTAGGCGAGTACTCTCACAATAATTTCGCTTGCTGCTATTGTCTCTGGGGTTAGCATTGTGAGTACTGTGCCGATTTGCGGAGTCCCATACTCCTTGCCTACTTGACATTTTCACATAGAGTAACAACAAGCTGGGCATGTGGCGAATTAATCATGTTGTGCTACACCTACATTTTGACCTCCTCGTGTTCTTTTAAACAAGTCTTGGTTGTGGTTGTATAATACGTACAGTGGTTTGATACTGACAGCTGCCTTTGATTTCTTTTTTAAACGAGCATGCAACTATTTTATTTGGAAAGCATTTATGATTTGTGTAAGTTGAGACGTTTAGACTATGGTGCTGTAGCAACAACCAAATAATTCATCACCGACTGGAGCAGTTCTATACAAACTCTAAAATGCCCATCATCCTCCTACAGGGAGTAGAACACTATGAATAATGGAGAGGTTGTAGTGTTTGAGACGATATTGCTAATCAAACAAATGCAGCCTAACGTGTCACTTTAGACTTTAGTTAATCTGTCACAGGTAACTTACTTGTTAACACTGTTTACTTCGGGTGTACAATCTAAGGGGATGTGAGGGGATAATCTCTAATTCAAGAAAATTCTCAATAGTTTGTTTACTTTTCCGTGTTTGGACAGGATAATCCTAAAAACTCTCCATCCTACTCCATCTGTTTATAAATATAAGACATTTTACATATTTCAAAGTGAACTAGATACGCACCATAATGAGTGAATCTATCGACTAAAATTAGACTAGATACGTACCAAAATAGATGAATCTACAAAAAGCTAAAACATCTTATATTACTGAACTGAGAGAGTACTAGTGTATTTTTGAGGAAAAATATTTGAGGGTATTAGGTGAACACTAAATTACCTCTTACCCAAACTCCTCCGGGGTGAAAATATGAGAGAAGTAAATAAGGTTGTGCTCCGTGCGATTTCTTTTTCTTGAAATAACCCTGGCAGAATGAAATTTCTTAATCGATTTATTTGTTAGATTATCTCACTTAAAGATAGCTAGATAAGCTCCGATCTTTCTATGATATGTGTGCTTCTGTGGAGTGCGATCGACTGTCGTTCCTACCAGCAGACTGGTTGGTAGGCGAGTACTCCCACAATAATTTCGCTTGCTCCTACTGTCTTTGGGTTAGCATTATACTCCATCGCATTGCCTGCTTGACATTTTCTGATTTTCACATAGAGTAACAAGCTGTGCATGTGCCGATGAATCATGTTGTCCTACGCACCCTACATTGACCCACAGTGTTCTTTTAAACAGGGTGTGACTAGTTCTTGGTTTACTCAGTAGAATGATGATATTGATTTTTTGTTGGGAGAATGACGTCATTGACTGAGTTGCAACTCACTATTAGCACAGATCACGAAACAATTTTAACGATTTGGAGACATTGTTTTGTAGTTGCAACCTCATTTGTAACTGAAATTTTTTTAGTTGCAACCCCATTTGCAAGAGACATTGTTTTGTAGTTGCAACCTCACTTGTAATTGAAAAATCTCAGTTGCAACCTAATTTGCAACTTAAGTGCACGAATCACAACGCAAATTCGATGTTGCAGAAGTCTACTGAGCACTAGCTTAGTTCTCAGCCTACTGAGCACTACCAATTCCCCTCTTAATTGGGGTTGGATAATACAGTGATCTGATACGGACAGCTGGGTTCGATTTCTCCTTTAAACAAGCGTGCCACTATTTTTTTTGAAATGCATAAATTGATGTGTAAGTTGAGACGTTTGGATTTTATATTAGTGCTATAGAAACAACCAAATAATTCATCACCGATTGGAGCACTTCTGTACAGACTAAAATATGCGCATCTTCCTCCTACAGGGAGTAGAACAGAATGAATAATGCAGAGGTTGTAGTGTTTGAGACGATATGCTAATAAATCAATGCAGCTTAACGTATGACTTTAGTTAATCTGTCACGGGTAACTTACTCGCTAACACCTCTTAAAGTGCTCCCTGCGAGAATTTTTTACTATCAAGTAAACCTCCTGTCAGTGGCAGAATGTACCACGAATCGAATCGAATCTTGGGGTGGCTTGATTAAACATATCGAATATTCCATAGGCGCCTAACCTATCATTACCCGTTAGCTCAACTTACTAAACTAAGCTAAGCTCGAAATGGTACTACTCCAAGTGTAGCAGCTAGCTAGCTAAGCTAACGATCTACTAGGTCCAAGTGGTCTCTAGTTACTAATTTTGGCTGTTTAACAATGTCTTGTGTGTGTTTTGCAGCCGCTGGCGTCGTTGAACTCGCGCGTGTACACGAACCAGATCTCGCTGTGCCTGTTCCTGCTCCACCTGGCGGCGGCGGGGCTCGCCGTGGGCTTCTTCGTGTACAGGGCAGTCAAAGACATCGTGCAGAACCCGCGGTCCCACAATGCACGGCGCGAGCAGAGCCTGCTCCGGAAGTGGCTGCCCCCGGTGGAGGGCGCGGTGGCGCTCAGCATCGTGCTGGCGTTCGCGTGGCAGAAAGCGGTGCGCGCCTGGCCGCGCGCCATGGTGCGCGTCATCCTCTGGTCAGGCTTCGGTGTGACGCTCGCGGTGGGCTCCCTGCTCATGTGCTTCTCCATGCCGGCCACCGTGGGTCTCGGCGTGGCCATGGTGGTGTTCTCCATCGGCACCGGGCTGTACGCGTGCTGGGTGACCAGGCGCGTGGGGTTCACGGCGCGGGTGTTCGAGAAGGCGGTGCAGCCGGTGGACAAGTTCCGGGGCCTGAACGGGCCGGCGTACCTGATGGTGGCTGCCGGGTTCGTGTGGATCTCGGTGTGGTGCGTGGCGGTGATCGGCGCCGTGAACTTCCCGTTCCCGGGGCTGACGATCCTGGCGCTGGTGGTGAGCCTGGCGTGGACGGCGGAGGTGATGCGCAACGTGGCGAACCTGACGGCGAGCCGGGTGATCGCGCTCTACTACCTCCGCGGCATGCAGTCCAGCGTGCAGTTCAGCTTCCAGCGCGCGCTGTCGTACAACCTCGGCAGCGCGTGCCTGGGCTCCCTGTTCGTGCCCACCATCGAGGCGCTCCGGATCCTCGCCCGCGGCCTCAACCTCCTCGAGGGCGAGGACGAGTTCATGTTCTCCTGCGCGCACTGCTGCCTCAACGTCATGAACGCCGTCTTCGAGTACGGCAACAGCTGGGCGTTCGTCCACATCGCGGCGTACGGGCGGGGGTTCGTGCAGGCGTCGCGGAGCACGTGGCTGCAGTTCGAGCGGCTGCCGGGGATGCCGGCGCTGGCGGACGCTGACATCACCAGCTCGGTGTGCTTCCTCACCGGGGTCACCAGCGGCGCGCTCTGCGTGGCGCTGGCGGGGTCCTGGACCTTCGTCACGCACAAGCACTACACGGCCACCGTGTCGCTCATGGCCTTCTACGTCGGCTACCTCATGACCCGGATCGGCATGGCGCTGCCGCAGGCGTGCGTGGGGTGCTACTACGTGTGCTACGCCGAGAACCCAGGGTCCAGGCTCTTCGACAAGACCATACCGGACCGGCTGGGCAAGATGCAGGAGGACGTGGTCGCGCCCACGCCAAGGTTCCCGCACCAGCACGTCGGCGCCGCCTGACGCCGGCCGGCAGCCGCTCTGGATTCCGTTCGTGCTAGCAAAGTATTACTACTACATACATCTTGATGGGATCAGGAAGCCAAGAACATGCCATCTCGTTCAGCTGCTGCAGGCCGAGTTCGGTTGACCCGGTGATCCGGCAGACGATCGAGACTTTCTGCAGCAGAGACATTTGCCGTCGCGTGAACAGGACGCAGCTGGAGATGGGCGATCGGAGAAGGGATCTCATGACCATGCGGCGTAGAGTAGGACTGAAGCACAAGATCATGTGGAGCCTTATCAGCTTGACCACTCGGGCTTCTGCATTCTGTGTCTCTAGTAGCAGAAATAGTTTCCTTCTTTTCAATTCTTTCTGTAGTAAATATGCTCTTCTATTCTTTTGGCATATTCTTCTTTTTGTTAGTAGTTTTTTTTAAGGAATTCTTCTTTTGGTTAGTTAGTGGTGGCTGAAGCCTGAGCATTTCATGCTATCTCGGGTACATATGTAAACAAAGTTGAATCTGTCATTTTTGTAAAGCTTGTGTCAGTTGTTGTGAGGAGAGAGGACAGCTTCCTCGCAAACAAAGAGGAGGCTAAACGGTGGTAGCCAGTAGGGGGGCGCGTTGGAGTCTCGTCTCTTGGTCGTGATGACTGATGGATGATGATCAGGAGCTGGACCTATAGTCTTATTTAAAAAAAAAACTTTTTATGACTTAAAAGACTGGTCTATTGTATAACTAAGATGCACATAGGCGCTCAAGTTCAAGCATATCTATCCAATTTTTTATTTCCCTCTAAATTAGCGATTTTTCAGCCTCCATTTTCTGAGAACTTCCGTTTGGTTGCTTCGGGCTTGATACCAATATTTTAGCAACAAAATAGAAATACATAAAAGACACAATACATGTAATTACCTGAGAAACTACATAAACGCCTATGGTGGTAGAGGACTAATCCGTAACCTATAGTCGATATATGCATAGTAAAACATGATAGTTGACCAGCCACCAATCTGGTTAGTGTCATTTGCGTCGGTTAGTTGAGGCGTGGAACATAATGGTAGATGAGTACAAAACAAAAAATGTCACATCTGGAAATGGTTTGGTTTTGTTGGCTTTGACCATCTCTAGCCGATTCCTTATAATTTAGCCATCTATCCATCGAAGTATCATTTAACTCATTATATCTGGTTCTCTAAAAAAATGGTTCCTAGCTGATCCCCTAAAATTAACTCCCTAACCTTTTTCAACCCAAACTATGCAAAACCATGGAAACCGATCAATGAACTGAAATAGCATCATTATGAAAGAATAAAATTTAAGTTTACAAACTACATTATTCCACACCAAACACATGGTACGTTCAAATGAAACTAATAGCATAGATGGTTCAAATGGATCAGAAGTGTCGTGGATTAGCCACTATTGCTCAGTAAGATCATCTTGCAGCTGAGTATGAACCTCACGGTTCTCAATGCTTCGGCGAGCTTCAAGGAATCTCTGTTTGCATCATGTTCTGGCTTAGCAGGATACCTATTAGAGATGTACCGAAAGTTCTCTGGCATTTAACAATAAGATCAAGTAGCCCATGACTAACTTTAAAACTACCAGCTATAATTTCAGGAGTGGTAATGAACCTAGCAATTAATTGATCATTAGGAGTATTGGTGTAGTCACAAAGTTTCGTATTCCTTTCTCCCATGTTTTCAAAAAAGTTTACACTAATTTTCATGGATTTTTATGTTTTTAGATGATATGCAAAAGCAAGACAAAAAAACAAGACAACTAAAATTGATTTGTAAATACAAAGGAAAAAAGAAAAGCTCATAGTGGTGCAACCTCCCCAAAGCTTATGTGTTTACACAAAGTTTATGATGATGGTGCTAGAAGAGGTTCTAGCAGTTGTTGTGGCAGAAGATGCGCTCATAGCATGATGATGTAGTTGTGATGTAGCTCTTGCAATTCCCCAAGCGCCAGAAAATGTTCTCGATGGCAACAACTCCGTGTGTACCAACTTGCTGGAACTCCAAGTACAGATTGTTATAGCAAGCATCTTTTCCCCACAAGGGTGACTTAGGGTTCATATTAAACTCTAAGGGAATTTGCTTACAGTTTTATTTTGTTTCTCCTCTTCAAGCAACATACAAAACAAAGTAATTTCCTTGTGTCACCAACTTCACCGTGTGATTATCAAGCTACAAGGTTTCGTATTAGTAAAACTAAAATAACTTGTAAATAAAATAAAGTAACAATCTATAACTAGGCAAGCATGGTAAAACAATAATAAGAAGGTATTTTTGGGTTTTGGTTTGTGTAATATAAACAGTAAAAGTATTTTTGTATTTAGGATTTAATTAATATGGGAAATATAAAATGATAGCAATGGTGCTGGAAAGTTATTTCTTATGATTAAAATTGGACCGGGATTCATGAGTTCACTTAACTACTCTCTCATAAACGTGTAGTGGACATAAAAAATCCACAAGCAATAATATTAATAAAACTTCATTATGTGTATGATTACCATTCATATGGGTATCACTTCCTATCATAGAGATGATGCAACACACCCCTCTTATACTCCTCTAGAAAGGGAAAACTTCAAAGCATATAGAATTAAGAATTAAGAGCATAGCCTTAGGTACTTTAACATGATGTTTAAATTACAAATATGCTACCTTGAAGAAACAAGATTGTCATAGATGTCACTAGAGAGTTATAGCACATGAATTTACTTAATCCCTAATGAGGTGACAAAAGAGAGGTAAAATCTATAGTAGATCTTAAATTTAGGTAAACACTAACTATCGTATGCCGACGGGAAACGAATCATCGGACCTGTGCGACGCCGTCCATCTCGCTTCCATCACACGGCCACCGATTCGTTTCTCTTTCCATGGAAAAATAAATTTGGCCCGTTAAATCAGCACAATATACATCCCAAAAATACATCCGGTAACTATGCGCCGCCCCAAATCGATCTCCCCCAGCTCAGCTCGCTCCGCCGCGCCGCACCTATTCCCGCCGCGCACTCCCTTCAGACGCTGATTCCCGCGCCAAATCGTCTTGGGGGACCTGACCGCCGGCGACCGGCGCCCTAGGTCGGTGGCGGAGGCTTAGTTGGGTCGACCATGCTACACTCCGGCCGAAGCAATTCGCTGGAGGATACTTCCACGGCAACCGCGCTTCCCCGCCGTTCTCCAGCATAGCGTGACGCAGCTTCTCCTCCAGCCGCAGTACCACGGTGCAGTGCCGTCGCCGACGTAGGTGTACACGGTGCCCTTCACCAGCGAGGGCTTGGCACTCCACTCCAGGCGGCGACATGAGGTTGCTGCTGCAGCCTACATGTCCCAGTGTGCAGAAGCCCTTATCTGCAACGATGGAAACACACGTGGTGGCACCTCGATTCCTCTGGTGACATAGGTTCTATCCCTCTAATTTCTTGTCAATTTTACAGTTTGGATGTGTATACTGCAAACGAGTACTTTACCGTTTATTCATATCAATCAGTGGTGATAGCATCTTTTTTTTTTTGCCTCGTTTTGGAGTGTAAGACACGAAACCACCCATTAATTTTGTTGAATGGTTTGTCATCACACAATGATGCACCCATATGTTGATGGTAAATAATTCCTAATTTCCAATTTTCAATTTGTTATGCTTCCATTGAGGATGAGTTATGTTGAAATAGCGCTTATTTCATGCTTCCTTGTTATATCCACATTTTATCTCATGGAATTGATCTGATCTGATTTCAGGTGCCTTCGTTATTTTGTAGTTGCAAGCTCACATGCTCTCCAATATTCATCTTCAGTTTCCCTGGTTGCTACAGAAGCAACAGTAGGTTCCTTGCTGCTATACTACAAACTAGATGCCTCATCTCGTGAGTCAAACTGCACCGAGTTTGTGTCGTCATTTGGTTGTTTTCATGCTTCCAAACTAACATTTGTATGCTTCCTAACTAATGGATGTTTGCTTTTACGCAATTTTCGACCATATTACACTGTTTCTAACCCATATGAGTTATGCTGAGATAGCACTAGTTATGCGCTTCAGAACATATATGCTTCCAACACAGACTAGTTATATTGAAATAGAACTAATTCATTACTTCTAGTTTCAGTTCTCAACGCTTCCAACATAGATGATTTATGCCGATACAATCTCTTGCTTTGAAGTATCCATGCTTCCTATGTATAATATTTGGTTTCCTTTCGTCTAGACAGTTTGTGGTATATAACCATGCTTCTGCCTTCTTTGATTTTGTTATTGTCATTTTCATACCAATGTGAATTAAATATTTTCCTCGTGTTACTAGTTATGTTTTCAGGCCTCGAGCTTCCATCGTGGTACTAGTTATATGTTGAATAGTGTAAAATTGGTGCTTCCAAATCATGTATGTGTTTCTTCCTGAAAGTTTGCATAAATGCATTGTATTTTAAACATTGCCCCATGCATGCTTCTTACCTTTCTCATATATTTCTCATGATTAAATTCACCACATATTACGGATAACTTTTCCCCAATGACTGCTATTTGTCGGCTTCAACTACGGCGACGATGAGCGTGTTGTGGTCAAGATTATGTTAGTCAATATCTTATATTTGAAGCATCACATGTTCTCACGCAGCCAGAAGCATACCGGTGTGATGCTCCTAGACCCCGGTTTCCTTCACTAGCGAGTGCCTACCAGAGGAGGCATGGAGGGTTAGCAACAATGGCAAGAGGTCGTTATTACAGGTCACTGCTGAGCCTCTGATATTCCTCGTCGGCATCGTCCTTGCAAACATTAGTCTACGCGTCAGCCGTGCTTGCTTCGATGATCTTGAGGTGTGTCCGATGTGCATGTGCCATCACCAATAGAGGTGGATGGAGGGCATTGTGCCAGACAACACAACTGTTTTTTCTTTTCCTGACCACCACCCTGTGACCGATTCTTACTTCATACAGAAGCAAATTAGGAAACATTGATGATGCAAACAAATATTTGTTTCATTCCAAGCAAATAGTATTTCGTTTGGAGGCAAATTATATGATCTTTTGGAAGCAATGTTGATTGAGACAATTTTTATTACATTGAAGCAACCCTATTTTCCTTGTAAGCAAATTATATTATCCTTTGGAAGCAATCTTGGTATGCATGAATATTTGTTACATTTTTTCTAGTATTGGAAGCCCTCTTGCCGGCCAACACAGGAAAACATTCTTCGTATGAAGCAAATCACATTGCATTGACAAGAAAATTCACCACAGTTGGAAACAATAGTTCATTGGCTAAGATTAACCCAAGAAAATAATCTATTAATTTTCTTCTCTAATAAAAACGATGCTTCCATGGTGGGCTGTGGCTGTAGACACCTCTCCAGCGAAGGTTCCGACACGAGGCTCGTCCGCATGGCAACGCGACAGTTCTTATCTCGTCTTGAAGAAATTCTCTAAATGTAGTGACTTAATGGTCGCAGACTACGGTGTCCTATTTGTAGAGAAGCACATAAGAAGCAAGAAGGAAACAAATAGCAAGAACAATCGAATCATAACGTCATAGCAACAACAAAAAAACATGTATAGATGCATATGGGAACAAGTTCTCTATTAGACAAACCATTTTGATTGCTATGGAAGCTATTCCCTACTTCATAGAAGCATTTGTTTCCTCCATGGAAACAAACATTTATGTTGTTGAAAGTATTCTCTGGCGAGAGAAAAATATTTATTTTGTTGGAAGCATTTCTCCCATCAATGTAAACAATTATTCAATTCCTTGAAGCATTTTCCTAGTTGACAGAAACAAATCTCTGTTTCTTAGAAGCACTTATACAGTTGATGAAAACAATATTTTCAATGCAATTCAAACACATTATTCCATTGAACGATTTTCAATCAGGCGGAAGCACATTCTTCCATGGAGAGGAGCATAATTATTTCTACGAAATGACGATTTTCACATGAGAAATTTAATAAATTTCTTCCATATGGAAGCAGATTCAATTATGTAAGAAGCAAACTTGAATGGAATTGGAAAGAAATTAAATAACTATATAGAAATAAGTTTATGGCACGTACGTTACTAACCCCGGAAATTGTGGGGATTAGGCGTGATCCTTGCACGTACTAATAGGAAGCAAATCAGGAAAACTAACCTGGGGATTAGGCCTGATTCTCGCAAGTAGTTAATAGGCAGAAAAGCAAGGAAACGGCCATCAATCGGACGCTACACCGAAGTCCCATCGTACGGCAGTTGGGCAGTCCGATGAAACGATAGGGATCGGCATCCGATCCGTAGTGGTTTGTCACTTTTTAATCACTACCACCATGTTACATTCCACACATGTTCTCCCATACAAGTTGGATCAAAAGAAGCACTTAAGAACGTGATATATGATATGCATCTACTCATACATCTTACACATTATTGGATTCCAATCTCAAATATCAACTCATAGAATAAAGATCCACCACATATAAAAAATAGTTCTATATATGACCTTAATCATGTTGGGAAACTCATATAGTACTAGACCGATGATAGAACAAGAGAGAAATAGATCAAGCTACGGCCATAAACCTATTGTAAAAAGGTTGACTACTCCCTCTTCATCATGGTGTTGATGGTGGAGATGTTGGAGAAGGTAGAGATCCCTCTGGCGGCGGCTCCGGCAGAGTTTTCCCCTCCAATCTTCGCTAGTTTTGCCTATGTTTTGGTGTTGCGGTGTTTCTGCGGCACTCTCATCCGGAGATGCGTAGGGGCCTTTTCTTATAGGCGTTTTTAGGTCAAAACATTGATCTGGAGATGAAGACGGATGGTTGGCGGCCAAGCCCTTGAGCCGCGCCACCTAGGCTCTTTTGGCCCTCATGACTCCGATCCTCTCGCGAGGTTCTAGTGCTCCAGGTCTTTCTATTCGAGAAATATTGAGCCTCGAAAAAACCCTAGTCAATTTGACTTCATTAAGATCCCTGAAAGTAAAAATATATAAAATAGGGTTTTCCTATTCTGTAGAGTTATAACCAAAATAAAGGGGGATAATTAGCAAATTCCGCAAAATCAATATAAAACATGGATATAACATTATATAAGATGCAAATGTGTGGAAATATATGGTAATAAACTACAATGTTTATGTATGCATTTTACATACATCACTTTCCCTATTAGTGCTCATGAACTTGACAGAATCGACAATTCCCTTACCATGGCTTTCGCCCTTCAACTGCATCAACAAAGCCTGCATGGATCTCCCAGTCGTAGTAGGACACATCTTATTCGGCAGGATAAAAGCTTCATAGTCGTGGTTGTAAGAGTCGTAAGAAGACTCCCTCCAACCACACGTACATCGAGCCAAGACACAAGATCAACATAACGTGCAAGACTACAAAGAACTAGTGTGCAACATGGCGTCTGATGTCAACGATGCCTATATATACTAAAGACCATTCTTCATGAAGAGGAAGTTGAAGAATTACACCAAGACGCCGATGTAGACTCCATAGCCATAAACCCTAGATACAACCTGTAAACCTCGTCGTGTGCATCTATTAGCCCGTCTAGTTCATCTTCTAGTCTTGTACAATGTTTTGATCATGCTGATAATAAAGTTCGAGAGAAGTTCTTCACTATCCTTGTATCTTTGATCCAAACTTGTTGATCCGAGCCCCTTGCCGAACAAATAAACCCGTCTTCAACCTTTGGAGTGTGATTGTTTTGGGATCATAAAAAAATCCTTCATCACTTGATGCGCCAAGTAGTGGGCACACGCGTCATTAAGATCGGTTCAGCTTCTCTCTGACTAGAAGACATGATCAACCAAGCAATGGCCACTATCCCTAGGCGGGAATTCCGGCGTGGAGCTCAGGGGCTCCTCTAGAGATGCATGTGGAAGCAATCACGACGGGACCTTTTGCGGGAGGTCCTATCCGATGGACCTACCTCAATGCCCCGCGAGAGCTACTCTACCTCCGGCGGCCAGATCTTACCCTGGAGGGATTGAGTTGTCCGGCTCTCCCTACAAACGGCCTTCAAGACCTTGTTGCCCGAGGTTGGAGCCTTGCGGTTGCATGGTCTTTGACTCTCCGGAGTTTCCAGTATCAAAGGCATGATCCACTGCTCAACCTACCAACACTGGGAGAACAACCTTCATTAACAAGAGAGACGACTCGATGCCATGTCCTGCCTTGACGTTTGACCAAGTACAACCCTATTCCAAGCGGGAGGACTCCACACGCGGTGACCAGTGCCAGTTTCGTTGGCCATCGCTTGGTGGATTTCTTTCTGAAGGGACGGGATGGGGAGGATGAGTGGTGAGGAATTGCAGCGGAGCACTCGGGCATTGGAACCCTAAAACAACCACATATATAGTGGCCATCCAGGCCGTTATGAGGTAAACTGGATAATATTATCTAGGCCGGGCCTGTATTTGGTATCTATTCGGGCTGCAAAAAGCTGATCCTTGTAATAGGCCCGAGTTATCTTGTTCTATGCCATTTTTCGGGTTATGTTAGAGTTGCTCTAAAGACGAAATTTAAGTACCTCAAAAAAAAAAGACGAAATTTAAGTGCTCTCTCTCGTGGCTGGTTATGCAGCTCGCGCCTCCGGGCCTCAAGTCATCTCACGCTCCTCTATTCTGCACGCCTGCCCTTTCCCAAATAAGGATCACGCGGCCAAGCGCATGTGCAGCTGCAGCAGCTGCTGCTGCGTAGCTACTTTGCATTACATCGACGCGCGTACAGCAAATATGGGAACGGGGATGCACTGACAAAGCTTGCGCTCGGATTAACAGAAGAAGATAAGCAAACTAGTATTCACTACAGGAATCGCCCGAGACGCCGACGGCCGGCTGCCCTCGGCGTAGCCACGCCTGGCCCTCGGCGTAGGCTACGCCGACGGCAGCCCTCGGCGTATGGCCTCGGCGTCCAGGTCCCTCGGCATAGGTAGGCTCGCCGTCGGCGTACGTCTGGCCCTCGGCGTACGTCACCTACGCCGACGGCCAGGTGAGCCCCTCGGCGTCTCTGCCCTCGGCCTGTCCTGGCGGTGTTCCTGTAGTGATTCGATTAATTAATTGATGAACCGGCAGGTTGCTAGGATCGACTGATAAGAGTGACAGATGACACCATTACCAGCTTACACTAAGTCCCTAAGTACACTTATATCGGCGTCATCAAGTCTTCAAACGACAAGCATTTATACACATAGGAAAACTCTAATCTCAACTCCACCTCCGATCCAGAGTCTTCCTAGCAGGCTACCTCACACAAACATCAGGACAAAGACAACAAAAAGCAAGCACATATACACTGTACCCACCTTGACATCTTGTGAGCTTTTATGCTTACACTCTACAGTATCGACTGAATTCACCATTTAGAGGTGATCGATCCGGCAGCTGGTGGTGAAGCAACTCTACCTCGCCAGGGTAAAAACGGGTCGTGCTGGATGCAGTAGAACGAGAGGATTACTGATCTCCGGGGAAGCTGAGACCAAATAAGATTACAGTCCAATCGTTCATACGTAACGTAACTAGTCTGTATCCGACTGTCAGCTCGCCGGCGCAAGTCACAACCGTCCACCGGCGTTGGCACGGCCCGACCCGCGCAGCACCTTAATTTGTGCAAGTACTCCCTTGCTAGCTATCCATCAGCCGCGTGAGCTTGCGCGCAAGAGACGAATAGTGAGAGAGATCGCCCAAGACATTAAGACTTCAGGAGATCAACGCAGCAAACAACATGAACTCACTTACACACATCCAAACACTACAGGAATGGCCGGAGACGCCGACGGCCAAACCCTACGCCGAGGGCTTTTTATCGGGGCCGTCGGCGTACGGCCTCGCCAGGGCAGCGCCGGAAGACGGCCGTCGGCGTAGAGGTTGCTACGCCGAGGGCAGCCGTCGGCGTCTACCTGGCCCTCGGCGTAGGTACCAGCATAGCTGCTGCTCCATCCGCGACGCGACGGCGCGCTCACGGTGTCAGGTAAGACGCCGAGGGCTACCCTCGGCATAGGGCATGGCCCCCCTATGCCGACGGCCACCCTCGGCATATAGCTTTTTTTATTTTTTTATTTTTTCTCTCTCTCATATTACTTTATATTATGTTTCTATTATTTATTTACTAGTATGAATTATGTCAAAAAGGTTCTATTTTTAAGAATTCGTAGATGATATATATGTAGGTCGTCCCACGGGTGACGCTCTTCGCAGACGGGTCAACCGGAGCCACTAGGCCCAACTTCTGCTATCGAATGTACATATGTCCTTAAACATTTAGGAACAATTCCATTGCTAACCCTAACTCCAACCCTAACCTTAACCGAGGCTATTCCCGCCCTAGGGTTTCCCGCTTCTGCGGGCCAAATTTCTATTTTGCGAACATTTTGGTAACCCTAAACCTCACCGGATCCTATCCCTAACCCTAACCCTAGGGGTAGATCTGCGGGGTCCCCGCCCTAGGGTTTGGCTAACCTTGCCTGTACCCGGCGTTGACGATTTCCGCATACATGGGCTAGCACTTGGTAAAATCCAGGATCTGTATGTGGAAACTCCCGCCACGGCTCAAACGGAGCCTATTTTATGGTTAAGTATGCCCAACCTATGGTTTCCATGTACATATGTCCTAAACAAAGCAAAACAAATAAAAAAGTCCACTGGTAAACCCTCGCACGGAGAAAGCTATAGGGGTAGATCTGCGGGGTCCCCGCCCTAGGGTTTTCCAAGATACAGACCACCGGAGCGTCGGAATCGCTGGAAAACTTGTGTGTGTCCACATGGCATGCACAAAAGAGATGGTTTTATATCCAAGGCTACCCCCCAAGGTGTGTCCGGCTTCTCGGACAGGGGGTTCCTACACTTAGGCAGATTCTGGATGTATAGGGGGGAACTCCCTCGGAGGTGAACTGGAGAGAAAAGTGATACATTTAAGAACTTAAGACCCAGACACGATACAAAACACTTAAATAACTAGAACCACACACATACCAAAGCGCTTAAAGAAGTAGACCCACACACGAACCGAAACACTTAAAGAACTACACCCACACACAGGAACCAAAACACTTAAAGAACTACACCCACACAGGAACCAAAACACTTAAAGAACTAGACCCACACACAAACCAAAAAATTTAAAGAACTACACCCACACACGAACAAAGCACTTAACACTGGGTCGACGCATGACCCGCTAGACACACGGACTCAACACACACATATTAATCAGAGAAGTCGAAATCTTCATCCTCGGCGGGGTGTCCTGCGAAGCGGTGGTTGTGAGGTTCCACGACCACCGTTCATCATTCTCCCCCCATGTCGACGCCTCTCCTTTGGCGTACTCTGCTTCAACCGCGGCCTTCCTCTGCCGCTTTCCCGCCCTCCTCTCTCTCATGTACGTCTGCTTGTCCTTCCAGAATGCGCGCATTGCCTCGACGTCTCCGGGATGGTCTCTGCGCCACTGTGCCATGAACTGCTCGTCCGCCTCGGTGGTATCAATCCGCCGTTGGCCAGACCTGTACCGCCGCGCTTCACGCTGTGAGCGAAGTAGCGGCTCAGTAGAGAGACTCTGAGCTTCCGTTAGAGACCTGACCTCCGGGAAGTTCATTTCATGGCGCGGCCGGCCAAACCTCCAAGCCGCAACGTCGTATGCGCGGGCAGCAGCCTCCTTCGTGTAGAAGGTGCCGAGCCACACACGCGTTCCACCGGCGGTGATTTTAGCCGCGAAATGCCCCGCAGGCCGCAGGCGAACGCCGATGAAGCCCGTGTTGCTACGGCGACGAGGAGCCATCTCAGCGGTAGCTCAGCTTAGAGGATTTTGTGGTGCTGTTGGATGAGAGAAGTGATAAGGGGAGAAATGTTGCTGGTGCTGTTAGTGGAGAAGACATGGCTATATATAGGCCGACGAGGGGCTGAAACGGCGGGAAAACTTGGCGGGAGAGAATGGGCGGGAAAGGGTGGGCGGGAAAACTTGGCGGGAGAGAATGAGCGGGAAAGGGTGGGGGGGAAAACTTGGCGGGAAATCATGGCGGGAAAAAAGGGCGGGAGAGAAGTAGCAGGGCGGGAGTGAACCGGAGAGAAACTTGGGATCATATGGGATGATCCTCGTTTCCACATGTACCTATGACCTAACCAAGCTCAAATGGAGGCATATGCCCACCGGGGGACCCCCGATGGGATGCAGTCAAAGGGGTAGACCGCGCGGTCAACAGAACTAGGGTTTCGTCGGAAATCGAGCATCGGATATAGGGAATGGCCCCAAAACTTGTGTGTGTCCACATGGAATGCACAAAAGTGATTTGAGATGGTTTTATATCCAAGGCTACCCCCCAGGTGTGTCGCCTCTATGCCGAGGGGGTTGCCCTCGGCGTAGCTGCATGCTACGGCGCACCACGGGCTGCCACGTGGTCGTCGCCCCAACCTATGCCGAGGGGGATGCCGTCGGCGTATGAGAGGCGCCGTTAACGGCGACGGCACGGCGGCGAGCGTACGCCGACGGCGAACAAGGTCCTCGGCGTAGGTGGCGTACGCCGACGGCCAGGCCTACGCCGACGGTGGGCACGGCTGTGCCGAGGGACCTGTACGCCGACGACGTACGCCGAGGGCTGCCTTCGGCGTAGCCTACGCCGAGGGCAAAGCATGGCTACGCCGAGGGAAGCCGGCCGTCGGCGTACGCGCCGATTCCTGTAGTTAAACTCTAAACTCGACATCCAGAATCTCGGGCCACACACGAACTCCATAACGAAAACACACACAACAAATTAAAGCGCCATTAGCTTTGCAACTCCAACAGTATGACCACAATCATCTCATCTCTCAAGCATCGCGACGACTAGAGCTCCCAATGGCCGCCGCGCATCAGACCGCCTCGCTGCCCACCGGGTTCCCGCCGGCGCCACGGTGTCCACCTCCTCCTCCAGCATGGTGTCCGCCTCCTCCTCCAGCATGGTTGCCTCCTCCTCCTGCCTGCTGCCCGCCTCCTCCTCCAGCCTGGCGGTTCCGGCGACCCCGGATTTTCGCGACGATGATCTGGCCGATGCAGCTGATGAAATTCATTGCCAGCAGGAAGACGATGATGGTGCATACACCATCAAGAAACCCCAACTCGTAAGGACCCATGATGGGACTGCTGGCTGGAATGGGAAGGGTAGAGGGAGAGGTGGGAGAAGAGTAGAGCAAGATGGAGGATGAAGAATGCAGGCCGCCCGGGTTATAAGAGCATCTCTAGCAGATACGCCAATCCGCAAACCGCAAACACGCGGATGCAGGCCGAGAAAAACGCGATTTTGCAGGCTAAAAAAAGCTGTAAACCTGTAAACTAAACTGCAAATCAATGTTTTTGCACATTTCAACACAAATGTTTGACATAGTTCATTTCAAATGCACAAAATAACCGAATAAAACATAAAAATTTAAGAGTTTTGAATAGCAAACAAATCAACAATAATCCTTATTACAACAATAGTTCAAATCCGAATAAATGGGAATGTTTGAATCATACATCAAATAAATGGGAAAAATGTTCATCAATGGCCATGCAACATCCAATTGTGCTGAATAAGATCAAGCTGCTCGTCCATGTCGCCGTCGAGCAGCTCGTCCATGTCGGAGTCGGAAGAATCCGACGAATCTTCCATCAAATACATGGCGGCGGCGCTGAACGGCATCTACACAGGCGGCGGCGAATGAGGGACGAAAACGCCGGCGAAAGACCACGAATTCAGCGGGCGGCGGGCGACATACCTTGCGACGGCGGCGGCAGCCGATTCGCGGTCAAATATGACCGATTGGGTCGCGGACGACCTGCTGCAAGTGGGGAATCGATGTGGCGAGGCGGCGGCGCGTCGGCGGCGGTATTCCTAGGCGACGAGGAGGGCGGACGCGGCCGGGATCTCGGGCGGCGCGCGGCGGCGGCGGCGATGCGCGCGGAAAGGGCGAGATGAAACTTCCTTGGCGCCGGATTTTTCTCTCCCAACTCACGCCTTGCACGCGATGCAGATCGATTTGCATCCGGCCGCGAAACCTACAAAGATGTAGGTTTGGCGAGGGCGGAAACCGGCGCCTGCAAAAATATTTGCAGGTTTGCCCGATATGTGGGATCTGCTCGGGGTGTTTTTTTTGGCCCAAAACTGCAAACGAGCGGTTATTATGCAGTTTTGACAAATATACCGTATCTGCTAGAGATGCTGTAAAGACGAGTGTAAGAGCATGTCTAGCAGGCCCCTCATATTTCTGCCCCGTATCCCACCGCTTTTTCGCCCCGTATCGAAAAGTTGCTAACGGAAGAGCCATTCCGTCTAGCAGACCCCGTATTTCGCCCCGTATTTTCAAAAATAAAAACCCCGGGAAGTTCAATTTCATTGATCATACTACGGATCATACATACGGATCAACGATTCTACATCCAGAATGCGCGATCCTACTCGGGGAGGTCGACTAGGTACGAGTCCGCCTCCGCCTCCCGCAACTCCGCCTCCTTCGCGGCGGCGATGGCCGCCGCCACCTCTTCCTCCTCCGCCCTCTTCCTCTTGGCGTCGTGTTTGAGGAACTCGTCGTAGCTCCTTCAACAAGTCGGGGCCTCCTCCTCATCGCCGGCGAGCGGAGCTCCTCCGCGGCCGGTGCTCCCGCTGCTCCAAGCCTCCTTCGCCCAGCGGCGGCGCTCCCAGTCCGGCGCGCCACTCGTCGAACTTGGGCCCGCTCATCGGCTTCATTGGCGGATCCTCGTTGTACCAGCGCCCGCCCGCCGCGAAGTCAACGAGCTTCGGCGGGACGTACGCGGCGCCGGCGTACCTGCAGGCCAAACGCCGGCTCCCGGCGGCGGATCTCTTGCATTGGCGCCGCCACGCATCCTCCACGTTGTCCGGCGAGCGGGATCGCTTCGATCCGCTCGCCGGCGAGGCGGTACTGCGGCGGCGGGAGTCCATGCAGGTGGCGGCGGGTGGAATGCGGCGCGGGGGAGCGGCTAATTGCTCGCCGGAGCAGGAGGAGGAGGCGGCGGCGCACGGCGGAGCTAGGGTTGCGAGTGAGGGGTTAACCCCTCACTCGCACCTGCGCCCAGCATAAATAGTGGGCGGAGGGGCCGATTTCCTGGGCCCCGTATTCCGCCGAAACGGGCGGCCCGAATACGGGGCCTGCTAGACGGCCCAAACCGCGCCTGCCCCGTATGTCGCCGGAATTTTACGGGGTGGGCGGGTTATAAGGGGCCTGTTAGACCTGCTCTAAGAGTGTTGAATGCACATTCGCTCGATAGCACAAGACGTGGCCACTTCCCTAGTTCACTGGCTATTGGCTACCACGAGATGGGCCATGGGGGTATCGATGAGTGACGCGCTTCACTAATGTCACTATAACCACCTTATTACGAGTTGTGTTTTTGTACCTACATAGTGGATTCATGCCATTCAGAACGCGATACACCGCCAGGTTTGCACGGCAGACCCATGGTTAATTACCACCTGCCAGCTTTTTCGAGAAAATGCAAAGCTTGCATTTTATTGCATTATTTGGAAAACCAATTTTATAAGCCTAAGACAGGATCTCGCCGAACGGCCAAAAAACATAAATTACAACAAAAGCCACCAAACTACCATCGAACTAGATGCCATCGAAGCAAGTGCACAAGATGTGACAGGTTCGCAAATCCTACAAAGGATGGCAAGCCGACAACAAAGTGGACTACCCTCACATTTCAGGGATGTACTCGCCACGCAAGGGGTAGCCTCAAACCCCCACTATGATATCCAGATGGTGTGGGCCATTCAGCGGGGTGGGGGGGGGGGGGGGAGATGCCCCAATGGCCTCTTTTCGGGGTGGTGCCTTGGTTGTTGTGATCGTCAACTCTGCGATCGGGTGGGCTAGTGGTGATGTGTCCATGGTGGCATTGTGTTGTCATGCCTACCATAGGCTATATCCTGGCACCGTGGTGGTGTCGATAACTAGCTAGGTGGTGTAGGAAGATTGGACCTCCGCCGTCCAGTTCTGCCGGTGGACGTGGAATGTCGGTCAGCGCATCGTCATGGTGATGCTAGTGGTGGTCGACGCCCCTCTCCTTCCTCGGAGTTCCTCTCCTCTCAGAGGTGGTGGCTCAAGCTAGCGGCTAGCCTTGTCCCCCATGTCCAGCTCCGGCAACATCGGGGGCACGATGAATGGCCAGGGTGAACGCTTTGCTCGGTGACGAGCGATGCTGACCACGGTGATGCTTGCAGGTGCCGTTTACTTTCTGGAGGCGTGTTCATGTCCTTCAACCTGCCTTCCATCCCCTCCGATGTCGGGGAAACCCAAGGTCTGGTCCACTAGATAGGTGACGGCACCACGGTGTCATTATCTTCTTGAAGACATTGTCTTCGCCATTTGGGGCGGGGGGGGGGGTTCAGCATGTTGAGAGTGGGGCAATGTGTTGTGGTGCCGATGTTAGCCGCTACCATAGGCTTGGGCTTCCGAGGCTGAATGTACGACATGGTGTGCGGTTCTTGGTTCACGCCTTCCCTGAGTCTGTCAGGACCTCCCTTCTTCTCTCTGAATCATTTAAGCGCATGTTGGTCCGAGTTACCTTTGAGTCAAGGTCGAGCTTCATTGGTGTCTTGTTTGGTTCATGATGCGGTCCGGAAAACCATGTTCTCTTTCTCCTCGCCATTTGTTGTTGGATGTTGGGCAATGTTGGTCGTTTATCATCTAGTGTATAGATGGTGCTTTTTTTTTGCCGCTTAGCAATGTATCATGGTGTGTGTGCGTGCGTGTGTGCGCACTTGGCGTTATATCGGCCGCCCTGGCACGTCTTCTGTATAATTAATACAACTTGCAGGTTCGTTCCTCGAAAAAAGAATGAGACTAGGAGAGCCGAGCCTGCACAAGGCAATTACATGCGAGTCCTAGCTAGATTGAATCATAGAACTTGCTATTAGTATGGATCTACCTAAAACTGTAATATATCTGGATATATTTATATTAATTAGTGATAACTAATATAAATCGGAGGGAGTATATCAGTTGTATATATTCTATCTAACATTTAGACTGCAATAACGCATGGGTGATGAAGGGCAACATTGAGAAGACCGAGATACCGTGGGTAACCGTTAGAATGCAATAACGCATGGGTTCCTAATGCGCGCACTGAAGGACGCTGCACGCGCACACTCGATATACCCAAGCACAAAGACGTGGCGGGTTGTCATCTTTTGCTCTTCCTTAGCTAGCTACCACGAGGTGAGGTGGGCGGGTGTCCATCAGCTTCAATAATATCACCCTTGACAATTTTTGAGCTTTTGTGCCTACGGGATGTGGATTGCCATTCAGAGGTACAGGTAGTCTCTCTCATAATTGTGGTTCTCAAGTTGGTAGCTGGGATCGATCATCACAGATATTACAAATTTTATCTGCTGCTCTCCTTTTTTTTCGAGATGGGGTTCTTCCCAACCTCTGCATCAATCGATGAACACAGCTTGTTTTATTATGAAGTCGTAAGTACGTTAAGCTATCCTTAACTAAACCCAGTAACTTCAAGCTCTTCCAGTAGCGATTTACTAGTTCTTACAACTTCTGAACTCGATACCAGTCCACACGAAGGGATTGGTTCTTTCGCCGAATGAACGCTGTCTTTGCTCCGTGTCCATATCACATTGATGATCCCATGCATATACAGTAGACAGCGCTGAAGGAAAAAAGATGGTCTGAACTCAGAATGGCATGCGACGAACAACTAAAATCCTGGGAAAACTGAAGTGGTGAATGTTATCGTTCATGTAACATTAACCGAAAGGGAGTGAGCAAAACGAATGTTTGCACCGAAGTTAGTTCAGAAGAAAAAGTCAGAAAGAGACATTTTTAAGATAAGAAAATCTTAGGGAAAACCAAACAATATAGGTACTTCATAATCAAATATCTCAACCGATGGTGCAACTTCTGGGAAAACCATCATCAGTAGAAGGTCATCAACAACATGCAGAATCTCTCAACTCAACCCCCAGAATCTCGACCAGGCCACACGCACAAACTCCATTACAAAAACACACATAACAAAAGAAAACTTAGCTTTTAAACGCGCTTCTCCTCCATGGATGACGCGGCCTCTGACCTCTCTCTCCTCCACGCGACGCGCGGACGGCAGCGCTCCTCTCTCCTGCGAACATATTAGGGGAGGTTAGACGGCAAGGACGACGGGGGAGGTTAGATGGCGCGCGCGGAGGCGATCAGAGGGCGGGCGGCGACGGCTTACCTGCGAGAACGGTGGCGGCAATTCCTCCTCTGCGAATGGCAGACACGCAGAGAAGATGAAGTGCGGACGTCCCGGATTGTGGTTCGAACCGGAAGAGGAGGAGGCGGCTTTTATACCCCATGACCTCTAGTCCCGGTTGGTGCCTCCAACCGGAACTAAAGAGTCTTTGCGTCTGGCTGGAGCCACCAACCGGGACTAAAAGTCCCACCTTTAGTCCCGGTTGGTGGCTCCAACCGGGACTAAAGACATTTTTGGCCACCGGAGCAATCCACACGGGCAAAAGATCTTTAGTGCACCAACCGGAAGCAAAAAAATGTTTCTTTTTGGTTTTTTGTTTTAAATATTTAAGAAGTGTTTTGTATATCAATTTAAATAACTTCTTCATACTTTTCATTATGACAAAACTTTCAACATGAAAAGTGATTAAATTTGGATAAGTAATCCAAAAACATTTTCTGTTTCCTAAAATAATTAATCCAACTATTCAAACTATTAACTATTTTTCCATTTTCAATTAAAAATGCATTAGCTCATATCTTTGCATATTTTATAATCTGACAAAAAAATTCAACAGGAAAAGTGTTTGAATTTGGATAAGTAATCCAAACAAAATTCTATTTTCTAAAATAATTATTCTAACTATTCAAACTATTAACTATTTTCCCATTTTCAATTAAAAATCCATTATTCTTTTGCATATTTTATAATCTTACTAAACTTATAACATGAAAATTGCTTGAATTTGAATTTGGGTTGCTAGAGTTGGTGGTGAAGATTAGACTTTAGGGTTAGGATTAAGATTTAGGGTACCGGTTCTCCTCCCATTATACATACAGTTACATAAAGGTTTTAAAGCCTTGTTGGTGGATTGCTCGGAAAGTATTCTCATGACATAAAGGTTTAATACATTACATACAGTTACATAAAACATATAATACATTACACATCACCAACATCCACATCTAGTGTTGGTGTTTTCCTCTGCACCATAACCATGAAGCATCTTCCTTATTTAGCGGGATGCTTGGGTCACTGTTCAGTGATGGAATTTCATTAAACATATCAATCTTCATACATGTCTATTTTTTCCTACACTCACACGATGTTTCTTTTATGTGGCGCTTTAGCTCATCGTATGATGTATTTGTTATCTTATTTTTACCGGTAGACATGTCCTTCACATACAAAACTGAGCCACATCTTTGGCTAGATCGAATGATTCGTCTCTCTACTCAAGATTGTTGAGATCCACTATTTTCATTCCATATAACTTGTCTATCTGAACTCCGCCTCCCACCAGCTTGATCCATTTGCACCGAAACAATGGAACCTTAAAAGAAGGTCCATAGTTGAGCTCCCATATCTCCTCTATGTAGCCATAATACGTGTTCTTTTAGCCATTATCGTTTGTTGCATCAATGCGGATACCATTATTTGGGTTGCTGCTCTTTTTATCTTGGGTGATCATGTAAAATGTATTCTCATTTATCTCGTACCCTTGATAAGTCAATATAGTCCAAGATGATGTCCTAGCCAACATGTATAGCTGAACTCCAACAATATTGTCATTCATGAGATGTGTTTGCAACCAAGCAGCGAAAGTCGCCAAGTGTTCACGTGTAATCCAATCGTTAGACTGCCCCGGGTTTTCGGAGCGTACAATATCCTTGTGTTCCTTGATATATGGAGCCATCAAGGTGAAACTTTGTAGAACTGTGTAGTGTGCTTGAGTAAAAGAATGTCCGTCCATACTTATCATTGATTCTTTCCTAGCATGTTTTTTTCCACCCAGTCTCCCCTCATGCCTTGATTCAGAAACACCAATCGGCTTAAGGTCAGGAATAAAGTTAACACAAAACTCAATGACCTCCACTGTTCCATAGCCCTTGGAGATACTTCCTTCTGGCCTAGCACGGTTACAAACATATTTCTTTAAGACTTCCATGAACCTCTCGAAAGGGAACATATTGTGCAGAAATACAAGACCGGGAACTTTAATCTCTTCGACTAGGTGAACCGGGAGGTGCGTTAGAAGGCCGGTGGAAACACCAGCTCAAAACTGACAAGATATTGGACCACATCATTATGTAACCTTGGTAGACTTTCTAGAATGATTATCTTCTGAGAAATTGCATTGAGGAATGCACATAACTTCACAATGAGTACTCGAACATTATTAGGTAGAAGCCCTCTCAATGCAACTCGAAGCAATTGCGTCATAAGTACGTGGCAGTCATAAGACTTTAAGTTTCAGAACTTTTTCTCTGTCATATTATTATTCCCTTTATATTCGACGAGAAGCCAAACGGGACCTTGATAGTGCTCAAGTATTCAAAAAATATTTCCTTGTCTGTTTTGGCAAGAGCGTAGCTGGAGTAATGAAGTCATTTATCCGTATCGTTCTTTGGATGCATGTCGTCTCGTGCTTTCATACATTGTTGGTCCTCCCGTGCTTCTGGTGTATCTTTTGTCTTCCCATACACGTCCAGGAAGCCTAGAAGGTTCACGCAAAGATTCTTCGTCATGTGCATCACGTCGATTGAAGAGCGGACTTCTAGTACTTCCCAATAGGGTAGCTTCAAAAATATGGGAATGGTGTTTTGGCACATGGGAGCATATGCTCCCTTTATTTTGAAATGCATGTTACATATATTTTGAAATTTCAAAAAATTGAAAAGAAAAATTCGAACGTACATCTTCACGTGCTACGCGCTCACAAATTTGTTTCATAAAAATCCGACTTGTCGTGTGACGTGTGTAAAAAAGACAAAATTCAATGCTGAAAATAAGGCTTTTCAGGAGATAAATTTTTACAGACCACAAAACATATTGGTTCCTCGCGAAACTTGACGAAAGTACGTATATTGTGGAGATGTACATGTAGAATTTTTTGTCAAAATTTTTCGACATTTCAAAATATAATTTTTTGATAGAGGGAGCATATGCACCCGGGAGCCGAATTGAATTTCCGCAAAAATATAGATTTCTTCCACATGGGCGCGTGTCTGGCATCATCATTCGGAACAGATTGTCCGCGAGGACTATTTCCAAAAATTACTTCTAGATCCTTGACCATACCAAATACATCATCACCAGTATGGCGAGTAGGCTTCTTCCGGTGATCTGCCTCACCTTTGAGGATTTGAAATGCTTGCCTTTCTTTCTTACGGCATGATTCTTCGGAAGAAATCGACGATGCTCAAGGTATACAACCTTCCTAGATTTATCCAAATATATACTATCAGTTTCATCTAAACAATATGTGCATGCATTGTATTCCTTGTTTGGCTGTCCTGAAAGGTTGTTGAGAGCATGCCAATCATTGATGGTTACGAAAAGCAACGCTCGTAGGTCAAATGACTCCTGTTTGTGCTCATCCCACACACGTACACCATTTTTTGCCCACAATTGTATAAGTTCTTTAACTAATGGTCTTAGGTACACATCAATATCGTTGCCTGGTTGCTTCGGGCCTTGGATGAGCACTGGCATCGTAATGAACTTTCGCCCCATGCATAACCAAGGAAGAAGGTTATAGATACATAGACTTACATGCCAGATGCTATGACTACAGCTTTCCTCCCGAAAGGATTCATGCCATCTGTACTTAGACCAAACCTTAAGTTTCTTGCGTTATCTGCAAAGTCCGGGAACACTCTCTCGATTTTCCTCCAATGTGACCCATCGGCGGGGTGTCTCAATATCTCGTCTTTTTACGGTCTTATTTGTGTCATCACATCAACATCGCATGTTTTTTTTGTTTCTGAACAGACGTTTCAACTGTGGTATTATAGGAGCATACCACATCACCTTGGCAGGAACTTTGTTCCTTGGGCGCTCGTCCTTAACATCACCAAGATCATCTCGTCTAATCTTATACCGTAATGCAATGCACACCGGGCATGCATCCAAATTCTCATACTCCTCACCGCGGTAAAGGATGCAGTCATTAATGCATGCATGTATCTTCTGCACATCTAATCCTAGAGGGTAGACAACCTTCTTCGCTTCATATGTACTGGCGGGTAATTTGTTACCCCTTGGAAGCTCCTTCTTCATTATTTTCAGCAACTTTTCAAATCCATTATCAGTCACACCGTTCTCAATAATTATAGCTGGGCATGAAACCGGACTGAAGCAGGTGGATGTGAAGGATGTCCGAGGAAGAGTAACCCTTCTTATTCTCACACACAACACATGGACAACACATAAAACCTCCCCATTTGTTTTCCACGGTCAGACGGAGAAAACTTTTTAGGCCCTCAATGTACTCGTCACTGCGTCGGTTAACGTACATCCATTGCCAACTCATCTGCATTATACCATTAAGTACATCAAAAACCATTACATAACATCATGAATAATGAAGCGATGTACATCAACACATGCATTTTATCAATGACAGATGAAAGGATAAAGTTGTTAACCTCAATCGAAAAAGAAAAAAAGGAGGAGAAAGCTTAAGTGTGGCTCAAGCACTTCATATCATATTTGTTTTGTGTGAACTCAAGTGGCGACATGCTTTGAGCCATTTCATCGAACAACTCACATAAGAAGAGAAAGCCAACCAACATACACCTCTTGTGATTGGAAGGAAAAAAAACTAAGTGTGGCTCACAACCTTGGACAGGGCTAGGTTATATATAGAGATGGACCTTTAGTCCCGGTTGGTGATGTTGGTATCACTATACGGAACTAAAAATCCCGATCGAACCGGAACTAGAGGTGGTTGCGCGTTCTAATAGTCCCAAATCAAATCACGGCCGGGAATAATACTCCTTATAGCTCCAAACAAAAGATCCGTTTTCTACTAGTGTAATGTCTACTAGTGTAATGTCACCCTTGACATCTTGTGAGCCTTGGTGCCTACACTCTACAGGGTGCATTGACATTCAGAGGTATATGTCGGGTTTACACTGCAGGTGACCCTCAGACGGATGGACGGATGGTTAGTTACCAGCTGCTTCGGTGAGACCAACTAAGGTTAATTAGTCCGTGTCCAGCAGTTTGCTCACCCGCGCAACTCACTATGTACCGTCCACCAGCGTTAGATACGATAGCGCCTTTGTGCAACGTACTAATCCTAGGCCTAGCTTTCCATTCGATCTGAGTAAATTATAAGGAGCTACCACAATTGAGGCGAAGTCGACGCATAAGTTGTGCAAATCTTCGGGTAAACAGCATATTAACAGTGGCTGGTCCAATGTCAGAGCTGATGGCACAAACGGTCATTGACCCTGCCGTTTAGGCACGAGCTGTTCACCCATTTTTTGCAAAAACTAGCATAGTGGCCCTCGCAATTGCGAGGGTAGCATCTTTATTTATCTTTTTTCTTAGAGGGATGTTCATTGTCTTTACTGTGTCCAGATTATGATGGAAATAAATTTATGATTTTCTTATATTTATATTTCATGAAAGATAGTACACTTTGTAGCCCCAATTCCCACTAAATAAATATAATCTGGAGAGACCATATTTAATTATCTTTATTTGGTGAGCAATTGTTAGGAAATTTATAAATAATCTAAATTTACCAGGTGTTTTGTTTTACATGCTATTAAATTGTTATGTAAAATATTTTTTTTTTGATTTGTACTTAGTGTGACATATAGATGAAGAAGAATGGTCTATTAGCAACCTAGTTGCTTGTTTGACGCTAACACATTGAAATATTGGGTCGGTTTGGGTCGAAGTTTTTGTATGGATCCATGCATAATAATTTTCTGAGCTAGGGTTCCCATGGCTCGTTCTTTTTCTTTTCAGCACGAGTTTGGAGAATTCAGCTAGTTTGGTAGTATGACATGTGTAGATGTTGGGATCCGAACTATTTGAATTCAGCTTCCTGTATAATTTTTTTTTGAATTTAAGAGGTCAGTTAACCTACAACATGTTACATTTTTTTATTACTTTCATACATACGTTCATATTCAAATGGACGTGTAGATGAATCGATTTATTTTAAAGCCTTTAATATATTTTCTTGCCAGAATGTCATTTTTTTAAATATGCTATGATAGTATTATGCAGACACATCTAACTTCGGAGTTTTTCAGCTTAGAGTTAGCTTTGCCTACCTATATCTATACTCTGTGCATATTTCATCCACGCTAAATCATCTAGCTGGTTTGAGTGCTCGTATAGCATCTAGATTCTTTTTCTTAGCTATCATAATTGTTTTGTCCTAGAAAATAATCATTATATGCATATATTTCAAATCTACGCTATTAATATACGTAGTTAATGAAGAGTAATCGGGTCAGATTATTTAGCACATATGGAAGAACACGGTGATTTCCTTTCTCGCATATATATTGCCTTTCTCATATATATATATGTGCCACCATATCGTTAGATAGTATTAATCGTATGTTGTCATTTCTTTCAAATATATGCCGTCATATTTTAGGATAGTATCACTCGTATGTCGTGACACGCACACACCCAAATGCAGACACAGCCGCTTCAGAGTGTTATTCTCACCGATCAGCTTAGAGTTAGCTTCGCGTGCCTATATCTATATTTGGCACGGAAATTCATCCACATAAATCCTGTAGCTAGTCAGAGTGCTTGTTGTATAGTACCCACACTCTTTTTTACGTTCTTTAGCGGTCGCTATTGTTCCATCCTGGCAAATACTCCTCATAAATATGTTTTACATTTTCACAATAAATGTTCATAGTTAACAAAGAGTAAATGGATCGGATTATTTAGCACATGTGGGAAAACGCGGTGGCTTCCTTTTATTCGTATATTGCCTTTATCATATATATGCCACAATATTCTTGGGTAGTATCACTCGTATGTCCTGACACACACAAAGCATTTGCTAAAAGCAGACACAGTTAGCTTGAATTTTTTTTTCTCACTGGTAAGTTCGTATTCAGCTTGGTATATCTATATATCTCTATTCGACGGAGATTTTATACACATAAATCATCTAGCTGACCTAGGTGCGTGTGTAGCATCCGACTCTATTTCTCATCGTACAACAACACACTAACTCGTTTCGTTAGAGGTCACATTGTTCCATTCTGAAACATACTCCTTATGTATATGTTTTAAATCTTCGGTTTCCGAAAAATCGAATTGGTACGACAATAGTCTTATGTTTTTAGCTGATCTAGGTGCATGTATAGCATATAGACTCTATTTTTCAACGTACGACAGCCACCGGACTCGTTCGTTAGTGTTCACATTTGTTCCGTTCCGAAACATACTCCTTATGCATATATTTTAAATCTCTGGTTTCGGAAAATACGAATTGGCACGACAATAGTCTTACGTTTTTTTATTCCTACTTTTTAAAGGAAATCTATGTATTCCTACGGGAAAATTTAATTCACTCGACCGTAAGTATGAGTATTTATTTTATTCTTGAGAATCAAAGATGGCTAATTAAGTGGAAATATATACGCGTACGAGACATGAAAAATTCTCTCTGTACTCTCGTTGAAGTCATTCCGGCTAGTATGTCACTTATAAATGGTGCATGAAGTGCTTTAACTTACGATTTAGAAAACGAGCGGGTAAAATACCACATTCTTAAGCCATATTTTGCTTGGTATGGCAAGTCTCAAAATAGGTATTTTTTAAGTTTTTTGATACGTTTTTCAGTTTTCCATACATGGATACGTGGGACTCAAATCTGATATGGTAAGAAAAAAAAGGAGATAGACTTGGCTTTTTATGTTGCGGGAGACAGAGCTGGACTTTATTTTTTGACGTAGCTGGCCTTTTTTATGTAAAGCATCCGGACTTTTTTGGTACTGGGCGAGAGACTCCTCCATACCATTTTAGGTGTACATGTTTTGTAACGTGGTATAGTTTACGTAACTTTGACTTATTCATTTAATCTAATCCGTTACTATTAGAATCAACGGAGTCAATAATTTTAGGGTTCTTTTGTGGTACCCTCAAATAAATAACAGCCCTTCATTTTTGTCCATCCAAAGGCCCAGAAAGATTCATACTCCTCTCTAAAACGTGAGAGGTATGTATCATACCTGGGCAAAATTTTGCAGCAAACAGAGAAAAGGCCTAGCCAGGCCACGGCCTGCTAGACGAACACGGCCTGATAGACAGCCAGGCCCATGTGAAAAAACTTTAGTTGGTGGGGAAACTGGGAAAGGGAGGACGGGCATAACCCTAGCTCTACCGGGAACTCGCTGGGTGGGTGCCGCCGCCGCTCCAGAACTCCGGCGACACCGCCGCTCCACAAATCCGGCGACACCGCCGCCTCGCTTCCTACCACCGGCGTCTACGACGAGATCTCCACCTACATTCCCTCCGCCGCCCTCTACCAAAACAGCAGCCTGTCCTGGCCGCGGCGCCCTTGACTCACCGGCGATCGAAGATCGACGGCGCCGTCCTCTTCGCTCGCGAAGAATGCCGAGGTCTTCAGGGTGGTACAGGAGAGGTGCCTGGCTTTCATTTCCTCGCGACGCCCGTGACGGCTCGGCGGTGACGCACGATATTGGAGGGCGGCGATGCTGGTAGGCGAAATGGAAGGCGTCGACTGCGCGTTATTCGGTGGTCCAAGACATCGGCGGCGCGTGAGCTTCTCCGGCGTAGGTCCTTCCAAGTGTTTGTGGTCGACGGCGAGCTGGACAGGACTTCGTTGCACTGCCGCTGCAGTTGCGTATGACAGGACGGGTTTGGCGTGCAATTGTCCTTGCCTAGGGTTCAGTGGCGAGATGCCCGCTACGCCCAGGTGGCTGACGCTCACGCAGGGTGCCAGGAAGGTGTGCCTGGGCTCTCAGCGGCAGCCTGGTGGCCAGCAGTGGGTTACTGAGCGAGTGCCAGCTCTCTGAAGAAGACATCAACAGGCTCCTTAAGGTTTGTGCTATACCACTTTCTGAAATGAGTAGTGAAACTGCATTATAGAATATTGGTACCTTTTTACTACACCATTGTGTCATTACTGGTTGAAGAACAATTATCTTGATGCATAAAAGTTTACAATTGCATATAATACATGACCATTAGAAAAGAGCCAATTTCTATTGGTGAAACACAAAGATTGTTGAAGGGAGGATCCACCCTGCATCAAAAGAATTAAGTCTCTGGATGGCATGAATGAATGCAAAGACAAAGGCTAAGGCTGAACCTCCAGCCAAATTTGTGTAATAACTGATTAAGCTTCTCTCTAACTGAACTTGTCCACTATCTAGTGAAATCTGCTTGCATGTCATGTTACTTTTGCAATTGCATTGGGTCTAGTCTTAAGTCATCATGGCGCAAATAAGCCTAGAAGTAAATCTCCGCAATCAACAAAAGCCTCAAACGAATTAATTAGAGAAAAGAAAATGGACTTTGTCTTAGTATGGTGGACTAATATAGATACTTGGCATGACCGGCATGAAAGATATCCTTTAGGCTCTAGAGGGAAACAGGTCATTGCTTTTCCACCAGTTGCATTAATATGTTTTCTACAAATTTCTATGTTCTCTGTCTTCTAAATTCTGATGTTCCAATTAGCTGATGTATGAACCTAGCTTGTAAAAACAAGTCCGTACATTTTAAGCTCATTTTCACAATTGGCAACCAAAAATCAACAGAACAGCCAATCAAGGTGCCGAGAAAATGAACAATGACCAATCAAGGTGCCGAGAAAATCAACAGAACAGCCAATCAAGGAGCTATCAGTAGTGTGCAGAATTGAGATGCATGCAACTAAGAGGTATTTATTTAATTTTTTAACTCACACATAGTTGATATGCAAGAAGTGAAGCTGAATCTGTTAACCCTGACCTATGTAAACACATGCCTCATCCTGCAGTAGTACCCTTGGCTTGGGCTGCAGGTCTAGATGCCTCTTCACCACGGCGACTGGTACTTACCCTGCTGTCCCTACATCCCAATGAGGACGGGGCGCGTCGGGCAGCTCCCTGGCCGAGAGGCACCATACATCATTATTGGCTTAGATTAGGCTGAATTACTTGGCGCTTCCTCTAGTTCATTAAAATATTGTTCTTAGGTGAATGTGTTAATACAGATCTATGTAAACAAAATCGCCTTCACTTAACCTATTTTCTCAAGGTGCAACATCACCTTCACTTATGATATATGTTAACAAAATCAAGTACTAGTTAGTTTACTTACTGTTTACACGTTATCACTTGTTAGACTTTAGGAGATTTTATATGGTCAACTACTATACAATTTTGAGTTTCTTTTTGAAGTAGTAATTTTTTCATCTACTTGTGTGCAGGGTGATCAATCTTCTCGTTCTGCCAAGCCTCCACAAGAGCCACCAAACAATATCCTCTTCATCCAGAACTATCCTGGTCTTTATGGCGAGGCATGATCGGAATTTGCTATGATCCTTTTCTCCGGTGTTTACTTTAGTTAGTTTATAATGTTTCGAACTAGAGTTTTGTACTACAAGTGTGTTAGACTCTTTATCTTGTTTGATTCAAAATACTCTTTATGCTACTTTTAAAATAGTTCAATTGCACTCTGAAACTCAGCCATTGGCTAGACAAAAGAAATTGCTGACTCTACTGTATGGTTAGTTACTAATGAGATTATGCTCGATTTACACTTGTGTACTGAAGAAGTTTCTCTTGTTGACTATGCAGATGGAGAACATGGTGTTCTTCTTTGCTGAGTTGGCTATGATGCAGTACTCGCTGGTGTTGTCCAAGCTTGTTTAGGTCCTGAATTTGATGCTCAGGTTTAGGTCCTGAATTTGATGTCCAAAAGACTAGTACACTGTTTCACTAACAACTGCAATGGCTCGTTATAGTTTTCTTAATTTAGATTGTTGAATTATTTGTAAATGATGTCTAGATGGATCGCCAGTTTTAGATGACTCTGATCTGCTGGAGCTAAAATGTGCTTGCCATGAGCAGGCAGTGCTACACATCTATTACACAGAAATGATGAATGTTTGTGCTTTCTAAAATGCAATGTGCTAGAGGTGATTTTTATTTATATACTGTATTGTGTAATACTTTTAGCACATTTTTTTAATTGTATTGCACTAACTTTTCTTTGGTCTGCTGGTACTAATGTATGTTAGGTTTGTAGTTTGTCAATCCGGGAGCACCTTCTCAACAAGTATGCTAAAGAGATGATAAGTATTGCATGACGGCTTGAAGCAATAGTCTACAAGATGCATTGGCTTCATCGGTCTACCTTGTGAATGAGAAGGAACAACAAATTTAACAATTAGATACGAAATTTGACTCTATATGTAGAGAAGTGTGAGAACATAGCTCATGATACATTTGTATCAAAGTTTAAATCTTGTATGTGCCACCATTGTTGGGGCGCGAGTAGATGTTTTTTCTTACATCTCATACGGCACAACCGCTGAATAGAACAAAGCATACAAGTAGCAGACCCAGATAGTCAAACATATACTTGATAGAAGTGAGGCATTTCAGATTAAAAAAATTGAACTAAAATGCAAATCCAATCCACACACGGAAATTTTAACTAAACTGAAGTTTGACACAGGATAGAAGGACTCTAGTTTGCCAAGTTGACTGCTACGAAATGGCTATACTTGCACAGCTAGCTTGCCGGGCTAAGTACTAGCAGACTTGCACTAAAATCTTGAACAGTGATAAATCTAAGTACAATTCAAAATAAAAATACTCCACCATCATTCTTCTAATGACTGGACAAGAACATGCTCATCACAAGTTCATAACAACGCTCATGCGCACACTGATATGATAATTTACATCATTAAGATTTTTTCTAGTTGAGAACAACATCTAATGCTCACACTGATGGGGTTGCGGTGGACACCAGTGTCCCGGCCATCGCCTTCTGTCAGTCTCAACGACGTGCCACCGGCAGCTACATCTTCTACTCCTACAAATCAGGAGAAAGTTTCAAAATTTCAGTTTCATATGACAAAATATATACTAGATTATCTACCATCGAGGAGTTGCAAATTATCAAATAAACTGCAAATATGCAAATATCACTCTTGCACTGTTATCCTGTCTGACATGATCTTCAATTAGTGAGTACAGTACTTAAGCACATGGCATCACGTTCAAATATAAAGTATTTTAGAACAGATTTTTTTTTCTCAAGGTACCTCTTCAAAATTTAAGCACACAACATCACCTTCAAATTTATGGGCAGATTAAAATGTAAGTATTTAGAGCCCTATTTATTTGGCTGGTTTGGCCAACACATTTCTTCAGGAATGACATACAGGTTTAGAATGACAAATGTTTGACCGACAAAAGCTATTGGAAAAATGTGCACTTACGGGTGGCAATTCTCAACAATTGCACATAACACAAAAATTTACACAAATAGAGTACTGTACATGATCATTCTCTGTTTTCACAACAAAAATGCAGAGTCAGGGGCACACTTTCATTAGACAAAGCTGAATGAATATGTCAAGCAAACACAAGAAGAAAGTTTAATCTCATATATATCATGTGAAGATTCCCACTAGGAGTAGTTCTCAACCTTTCATTTGCTTTGGCAGTTAATGCATATTTGTCTATTTGACAAATTCCCATTCAAATTTCCTGATAAAAAGTGTCTTCATTGACAAAACAATTCAAGTTGTCTGACAAAAATAACATTGTTCAATATTATCCGTGAAATCATGGCCAGATGCATTGATATTGACATAGTACATTTTGATGCAGAAAAGGGTGTAAGGAACCACGACATTGAGCAAGACACCTGAAAGTAAACTCCAAATCGACCGCGCACGCAGATTTGAAGAACGAGGGTTTGGTCACTTTGGTGGGGTCGCGCAACGTCCGCGGAGGAGGCCTCCGGTATGGAAGAGGCGACGTCGCGCTCGTCGTCCAGCGTCGACGGAGGCGACGTGCGCATTGGATCTGCCCACGGAGTGCTCTGGCGTGTAAGCCGTGTGCGAGCTGGATGCGGCGTCGACGTAGGTGATGACTGATGAGCGTGGTGGCGGCGGCGTGCTCGGGCGTGTGCCGGGTGGCCGTGTGTGAGGCTGATGCGGCGGCGCGGATGGTGCATGTGGCGGCGGCGTGCACGGCTGTGTGGGTGCTTGTCGCGTGCGAGGTGAGGCGGCGGCGTGGTGAACTGCCATTTTTAGGGGATCGTGGTGAACTGCTGGGGGCGGGGATCATGGTAACTGTTGGGCCTGAAAATGTGGTTTTACTTCGTCTTTTTGGGCCTGCCGGGCCTAATTTCTGTCGCTTGATCTCAGCCGTTCACTTAATTCATACCTCTCCCTATCCCAGAGAGGTAAAAGGTACTGTAAAAGTTGCCTAATTTTAGCCTATGTGGATGTGGATTAACCTGGTGTCTCCGTTAAAACACCTTTATTTTGCTTTTAGTATATAATAGAAAATAAATGAAAAAGGCTGTCCCGACTCGTCTCCTCCACGGCTCCACTTGTGTTGGCCTACTTTTGGCCTTCCCTACTTGTGGACAGCGATGCCGGGACTCGCGGCCGCCGACGCCACCTCGCCGCCGTCTGTGTCCCCAGCCCCGCAGTGGCTCTCACCTCCCGATCTTTCTCCCGGTCTATGGGGCACCACGCCGCCCGGCCCCAATCCCACCCACCTCCACCTGCCGGACGCAGACCACCCCGACGTCGACTCGTACACCCGAGCGAGAGCCACCACAGTGGACTCCGCCGCCGCCGCCGCTCCAAGCCACCTACCCCATGCGAGCGGCCACAGTGGGATCCGGCGTTGGTCGATTGCTCGGGGTGCCCAAGCCTCTCCGGCGCCCGTCGACTGCTCGCGCGTGGCACCCCAGGCCACCTAGCCCACGCGCGCGCGGCCAGAGTGGTCTCCGGCGCCCGTCGACTACTCGTGTGCGGCGGCCCAGATCACTTAGCACACGCGCGCGACTACAGTGCTCCGGCGCAAGTTGACTGCTCATGGCACCCTAGGCCACCGTTGACCTCGTCGCCCGCTCCCGCATCTGGACCTCCGCGTCGTCCTGCTCGATGCAGTCCACCTCCACCGACCTCCGCCTCTCTATCTTCTGTTCTTCTCCAAAACACTGATGGCAAGCTGCCGGATCCGCCAAGATCTTGGTCGGCCGACATGCTCATGGAGTGAAAACGGGAGGGGAATGGGTCAGGGCGGGAATCGAGGCCGTGGTGCCTTAGGCCGCCGCCCTCCTGCTCGAGGTCGCGTGTGGTGGTCGACGACCGAGCGCTGATGTGGTGCAGGGCCCGGCGGCGAGCGAGCAGGGAAGATGAGCTCTTTAGCCGCAAAAAAAGACAGGAGCCGAGCGCGCATGTGAATTGCGGTAGCGAGTCCTGGCAAGCCATGCCGGTGGCCCACGGGAGGAGTTCAGGTGCGGGAGGAAGATCTTTCCAGCGACCACCATCTTGAAGGCCGACGGGCGGGTGGAACTGCAGCTGGCCGGCGGCTGGAGAGACCATGGTCGGACTATGGTTTGAGAAACTGTCCTAACCGGCGTAGGCCTAAACGGTGGGAATGATAGACGGCAGTATCTAACGGCCGTTTGCCACATGGGCACTCATAGTGGGGCATCACAATTAATCCACTGTTTAATGAAAGTTTGCTCGATTTGTTGCTCAAGAAATTAGGAATGCAGGATATCGACGCAGCAAGAAGAAAGCTAACGACTACTCCACATTACTAGTGAACCACCTTGTGATTGAGTCGTTCTCACACATGGCTACATCATCATCTATAAGCCATCAACAACTTGGACACACAGCAAAAACCCTCAACTCAACCGGCCCCAGAATCTCGATCGGGCCACATGCAAACTCCATGACAAACACACACACACACACACACACACACACAACAAAAGCAACGTTAGCTTTGCAACGCCAATGGACCACGGCTTCATGTATGAGGAAAGGCGCGTAAAAGGCTGTGAGGCTGTGTTGTCTTAGCAAAGACTAGCAAGTTTCTCAAAAATGGAAACCGTGGTAAATGACGAGAGGTATGCTATATTGCTATAGCAGCTAGCAGCACGGGGTAGGAGGAAAGACTAACGCATGTCCACATATCTACAGTGGCGGTGGACGGTATGAAAGTTTGGTAGGGCGAACTCATAGAGATATATCATTGTTTTATTGTTAAACTGAACAATTTGGATTGGGGGGGGGGGGGGCAGTTGGCCCCCTCGCCAATATTTTTATTTTGTAAATCAGTTTTGTTAGCGGTTAAATGATTTCAATCACGATATGTTTGTCCTAGGCAGTTGCTCCCTCGCCAATATCTTTAATTCAGGCAACTAGTCCTAGCCAATAAAAGCTATAGCTTCTTTTTTCAAAATCTTTTTTATTCGCCAATATATTTGTCCCAATAAATATAATAAAACCTATGCATGTCCCTTGCTCCATGTAGCATACTCATAAGAAACATATCTAGGGATGGCAATAGGGCCCCGTTCCCCGCACACCCGTGGGGAATTCATCTATTAGGGGATGGTTATGACAAAATTTGATCCCCGTTATTTAAAATGGGGATGGGGATTAAAACGTCTCCCCATCCCCTTTCCCCGCTAACCCCGTTATACTTGTATATACATATAAAATGGTATATTTTATATGAAATATGTTGTAATATTGTGTCTACTACACTATATTTTTATAGTATTTAACATATGGTACTAATTATTTTTCATTTCACCATGTACGTATTACAAAGTTGCCTATTTTTTATGTTTAAAACATGTAAAGTCATAGAATTAAGAGAAGATAAATTGAATTTAACTTCTTAATGGGGAACCCGATCTCCGCCCCGAACCCGATGGGGATGGGGATGGGAAAAAATTCTCCCCGATTATTAAATGGGGATGGGGATGAGAAGGCACTCCCCGGCGGGGAGCAGACCCGTTGCATACATATCCATCTATTTTGAACATTGTCATATTTATTGGGACAAACATATTAATAGTCGTAAAAGTGCAAAAGTTTTTGATTTACTCTTTGATATATAGGTATTGCGTGGATATTAGACGAATCACGAAGTAGCCTCTCATTGCGGCGAAGTTCAGAGTTTCTAGGAATTTGTCCCTCCAAGACCAGTTCTTAGAGATCGCCAAAAGTCTTTCGGAAGATGATATCAAATGAAATAAATCCAGACATGAAAGTTCTGCGCCTTTTCCAAAGCTTCCGTTTCACTATTAAAACGTCTAAATCTGAGTCCTTATGCCACCAAAAAGTTCCGTTTTACTTAGAAAAAATAGCGAAAATTATATACACATAAAAAAATACCTAGAAATATATGTAGTTTTTATCTAAAAACAAGGTAGGGCAGCTGCCCGACCTTGCCCTAAGGGGAACTCCGCCCCTGCATATCTAGAGCTAGACACCCTGGTTCAAGTGGTGGATGAAATATCTGTACTGTACAACAATTCTAGTCCACTTAAATTATCCACGTACGAGAGCCCAGCAACCAGCATATCTCTGGTAATCTGGTTCACCACCAGTCCTTGCTCCTCCTTAGAGCATCTCCAGTCGCGTCCCTCAAAAAGCGTCCGGCATAAATGATTTGGGGGATGTTTAGGACAGCGCCGGACAAAAAGAGACTAAAAATCTGTACAAAAAAGAGACCCTTTCCAATCGCGTCCCTCAAACAGCGTCCGGATGCATGCATTTTAATAGAAGGGACCACCCCATGTGGGAAAAGTAGGTGAGAGAAAGTGTGGGAAAAGAGAATGACATGTGGGGAGTAGGGACTGCATGCACGCGTCCGGACACTATTTTTGTGTCCGGCGTCCCCGGTAGAGACTCTGTACATAGAGTCTCTACCGGGGACGCCGGACATAAAATGAGGCTCTAATTAGCTTTGGGGAACGCGACTGGAACGCGTTTTTCTCCATTTCTTGTCCGCCGTCCCCCAAACGTCATTTGGGGGACGCCACTGGAGATGCTCTTACTCCTGGGGAAAAAGGGTTTCGTGCCGGGCAAGAAGCAGAGAATGAGAAGGCGTGCCACAGTCTACGCGTAGTTTTTGCAAGGAAGAAGGTGGCCTCTCAGAGTTACGGTTCTCAATCTGGGAGCTCGGTCCATCACAGATCTCTACAAATTTTATCTGCTGCTCTCCTGCTCTCACTACGGGAAACCATCTCGTTGCCGTGCGACGAGTTACACGGCAAAGAGGCCCATATGCACGACAAAGCTAGTCTTCGCCGTGCGGCTCGTCGCACGGCAAAGAGGCCCATATGCATGGCAAAGCTAGTCTTCGCCGTGCGACACCGTACGACAAAGATTGGACGGCAACGATATCGACGGCAACGAGATCTTTGCCGTGCGGCTCGCATATGTTGCACGTCAAAGGCTTTGCCGTGCGGCTAGCTCTCTGCCGTACGACCGCAACGTTGCCGTGTGAGCATGCTTTGCCGTGCGGCATGCTGTTTTTGGGGGAGGAGGGGAAGAACGACCGCCGGAGCACCGGAATTCCACCAAATCTTGCATGTGGACCTATGATATGTGTGAAAATGTGGTGGAAGATGTAATGTGCAAAAATAGCTCCCCTAAACCCTAAATTGGGGACGCTTCGAGTGACGCAACTAACCCTGCTGACACGGGAGCTGCAAAACCCTACATCATAAACCCTAACCCTAGCCGTAAAACATAAACCTAACCCTAACCCTAAATCCTAACCTTGAACCTAAACCCTAGACCTACCCCTAAATTCTAACCCTAACCCTAACCCTGAACCCTAAACCTAACCAGTAGATCAAGGCACTCGTGTGATAATGGCTCTAGCTGCGGGTATGCCAGATGCTACCATGTGCCAAAGGATCTCAAGCTTGGTTTTTCATGTGTATATGTCCTAACCAAACCTAAAACAATGAAAAAGTACATTAATGGAACCTCGCGCGGAGAAATCTAGGGGGTAGACCTGCCGGGGCACACATACCGTTGTTTTTTGGGGGAGGAGGGGAAGAACGACCGCTGGAGCACCGGAATCCTACCAAATCTTGCATGTGGACCTATGATATGTTTGAAAGTGTGGTGGAAGGTGTAATGTGCAAAAATAGCTTCCCTAAACCCTAAACCCTAAACTGGGGACGCTTTGAGTAACGCAACTAACCTTGCTGACACGGGAGCTGCAAAACCCTACATCATAAACCCTAACCCTAGCCCTAAAACCTAAACCTAACCCTAACTCTAAATCATAACCTTGACCCTAAAACCTATACCTACCACTAAATCCCAACCCTAACCCTAACCCTAAACCCTAAACCTAACTAGTAGATCAAGGCACTCGTGTGATAATGGCTCTAGCTGCGGGTATGCCGGAGGCTACCATGTTCCAAAGGGTCCCAAGCTTGGTTTTCCATGTGTATATGTTCTAAACAAACCTAAAACAGTGAAAAAGTACATTGGTGGAACCTCACACAGAGAAATCTAGGGGGGTAGACCTGCCGAGGCACACATACCGCTGTTTTTGGGGGGAGGAGGGGGAGAACGACCGCCGGAGCACCGAAATCCCACCAAATATTGCATGTGGACCTATGATATGTGTGAAAGTGTGGTGGAAGGTGTAATGTGCAAAAATAGCTCCCCTAAACCCTAAACCCTAAACTGGGGACGCTTTGAGTAACGCAACTAACCTTGCTGACACGGGAGCTGCAAAACCCTACATCATAAACCCTAACCCTAGCCCTAAAACCTAACCCTAACCCTAACTCTAAATCATAACCTTGACCCTAAAACCTAGACCTACCACTAAATCCCAACCCTAACCCTAACCCTAAACCCTAAACCTAACTAGTAGATCAAGGCACTCGTGTGATAATGGCTCTAGCTGCGGGTATGCCGGAGGCTACCATATTCCAAAGGGTCCCAAGCTTGGTTTTCCATGTGTATATGTTCTAAACAAACCTAAAACAGTGAAAAAGTACATTGGTGGAACCTCACACCGAGAAATCTAGGGGGGTAGACCTGCCGAGGCACACATACCGCTATTTTTGGGGGGAGGAGGGGGAGAACGACCGCCGGAGCACCGAAATCCCACCAAATATTGCATGTGGACCTATGATATGTGTGAAAGTGTGGTGGAAGGTGTAATGTGCAAAAATAGCTCCCCTAAACCCTAAACCCTAAACTGGGGACGCTTCGAGTAACACAACTAACCCTGCTGACACGAGAGCTACAAAACACTATATCATAAACCCTAACCCTAGCCCTAAAACCTAAACCTAACCCTAACCCTAAATCCTAACCTTGAACCTAAACCCTAGACCTACCCCTAAATCCTAACCCTAACCCTAACCCTAAACCCTAAACCTAACCAGTAGATCAAGGTAGCTCGTGTGATAATGGCTCTAGCTGCGGGTATGCCGGAGGCTACCATGTGCCAAAGGGTCCCAAGCTTGGTTTTTCATGTGTATATATCCTAAAAAAACCTAAAACAATTAAAAAGTACATTGGTGGAACTTCGTGCGGAGAAATCTAGGGGGGTAGACCTGTCGGGACACACATACCGTTGTTTTTGGGGGGAGGAGGGGGAGAACGACCGCCGGAGCACCAGAATCCCACCAAATCTTGCATGTGGACCTATGATACGTGTGAAAGTGTGGTGGAAGGTATAATGTGAAAAATAGCTCCCCGGTCTAACCTTCCTCTCATTTGGGCGATAACACTTAGCAGATTTTTCGAAGCGCGGATTGCTCTGAAACCCTGATATATGTGGGGGGATGAAGATGGAGAGTACTTTTGTATATACACATTGCCTTTAGTAACACTATTAAATCGTCATCAAAAAGTAAACTAATTAAAAAATAAATATAAGTATTAGATGAAATAAAATAGAAAGGGAAAACAAAGGAAAATGCAATATGGCACACGGCAAAGTCAAAACGCATGGCAAAGGCCACGTTGCCGTGCATCCCAGGTTTGCGCACGACAAAGGGAGAGGCACGGCAATGCCCGAAGCCTTTGCCGTGCAGGAAGTCTTTGCCGTACGGCGTGTTGGGTCATTGCCGTGCAGCCTAGGTCTGCTCACGGCAAAGGGCTTGGCACGGCAATGCCCAGAGTCTCTGCCGTGCACCGGTCTTTGCCGTGCGCTCTGCTGGTCCGTAGTCGTGCAGGTTTCTTTGTCGTGCGATGTCTTCTGTCATTGCCGCGATTCTTGTCTTTGCCGTGCGCTTGTATCTATCTTTGTCATGGCTCATATCTTTGTCGTGCGTTTTTTACTAGCTCACGGCAAAGAATTCTTTGTCGTGCGCTCAGGCACGACAAAGATTGGCTGCACGGCAGCCTCTGTTTTTCCCGTAGTGTCTATTGGACTAAACACTCTAACATCAAGCTCTTTCAGTAGCCACCACTACAACACGGTAGGGGTTTCAGCACACTTTTAAGTGCCGCAAAATGTATAAACTGTGTCCTTAAAATTTTGGAAGGCACATAAAATATGCGGAATTTACTAGTTACTCTGAAAGTATTAAGGGTACTTTAAAAATGTGCTATAATAGGTATACCTTTTAGGGCATATTTGGGACATGTCCCGGAAAGTTTTAAGAGCACAATTTGGACATGCCTCAAAAATTTAAGGGTACATCCAAAGTCTGCCTCGAATTTTTTCAATGGCACATAAAAAATGTGTCCCGAAATTTTTTGAGCGCACATCCAGAACGTGTCCCGAAAAGTTTTGAGGACACAACTAAATTGTGCCTGGAAAGGTTTTAAGGGCACATCCAAAATGTGTCCGTAAAACTTTTATGGGCACATCCATATATGGCCCGAAAGCTTTCAAGGCACAACAGAAATTCAATTTATAAATGCAATATAGATCCAAAATTCAGCTTAAGAAATCACAGTGTACATCCGAAATTCAAATGGTGTAGATCAGGAATTCAAATGGTTTACATCTAGAATTCAAAATTATGGCAGTATAACAAGTGAATACCACTAGATGTCAGGCATCCTATTCATCATGTTTACTCTTCATTTTCCTCTTCTTTTTTCCCATCTGAAAAGATTAAAACAAGTGATGTGTCAATTGTCAGATGCAAAATGAGATCATAGTTAGTCTCTTAAACACGTAAGAAAAATAGTTCATGTCTCAAAATGGGAGAAATTAATGTTCTATTTTGCTTACAACACATGCATTAGGTTTCATAAATTGTGTTGAACTCGTACTTTTGGTTAATAAAACAAGCCGTATGTATCTATTGATGCAGAGGCTGGGGCAATTGAAAAAATGCATTAGGTTTCATGCTAGTTTATTTTGCATACATGGTTAATGTTGAATCATATACCAGTATAAATATATTGTTCATAAATTACACTAGTTAATATGGTACGTCGACGGCTTGGGGTAATAAACATGTAAAAAAGGTCTAGTATAAGTAAATCATAATTGTTTATTTTAATTATCGTCACCGGCGTCTTTCTTCTCACAATCATGTGGCATCAAAAAATGTGGTGGCCTACTGAATTCAAGGGAGCCTCACCCCATGAGACCGCCGCCAGGCCACCGAGAGTATGACGTGGGTCCAGACTTCCGCCGAGCTAGCCAGAGTCACCGAGGACAACCACCTACACCACGGGCCAACACCGGCAGTAAGGGCTGTTGAGCATGAGGAACCCCACAACCACCTTTCTCCGGCATAGGCTTCGCTCGGTGGCCGCGGAACCTAGGGTAAACACAATTTGCATTCTGAATTGCTAGTACTTCTCTTTCAGTATTCTGAAATTCCGGTCCCATTAGAATATTCATCGACAGACAACAAAAATAAGGAAAACTCTAATATAATAGAAAATGAAACGAAATGGTCAACCCACACATAGACGATTGATCCAAGTGAATATGTATAAAATATATAGCGTAGAGAGCGTAGGGAAATATATTCGTCGTGTGAAAATATATTTTAAAGTGTCAAAACATTCTAAAATAATTTTTTACATGTGTATCTAGACACTCTATGTTCGCAGCATAGTTCAATGGTAAAACATCTCCTTGCCAAGGATAAGATACAGGTTCGATTCCCCCTGCTCACCCAGTTAATTTAGTGAAGTACTATGATTAAAAAAAGTTCAGTTTAGTTGATTGTTTAACTACTTAAATTAGTCTAGTTGACTGTTCAATTACTTATATTGAATTAATTATTAATTAGAATTAAATATTTGTCTAGTACCACATCCCTTACTATTCTTACCCATCTTTTGCATCCCACTCAAAAAAGGGGGCGCTATAGAGGCGGAAAGCTATGCAGGATCAATATTGATATGTACTTATCTTTAAATAAAGAGCTGTGTGCATCGATTAATGCAGCGGCCGGGGCACCGCTCCCATATCGAAAAAAAAGATTTGTGCGAAGTAGAGGTAGTTTGTTTGTGTTGATCCCCGAAGGTGGTCCGTTAAGCACTTCCAAACGGCATTTGAATTGTACCACATTTAATTTACCCTCTCAACTCAGTCACCGGTGGAAGCCATTACCTTTGATTTACATCTCCTCCCGCACCCCCATCTCCTCCCGCACCCGCGCGGCGGCGCCCCCCCCCCCCAGCGACTCTCCTCCTCCTCCCTCTCCCAGCAGCTCTCCTCCTCCCGCCGCTGCCACCGGAGGCGCCGCCGGGCAAAGCCCTGGAGGCGTGGCGGCGGCGGACTTCCTCGGCCACGACATCCGTGGGGTGATACGTCTCCAACGTATCTATAACTTCTTATGTTCCATGCTAGTTTTATGCCAATAGCTACATGTTTTGTATGCACTTTATATCATAATATGGCATTTATTGGACTAACCTATTAACAAGATGCCACAGTGCCAGTTTCTGTTTATTATGTCTATTTATTGCAGAAAAGGCCCAAAAACCAAAGTGCTCGGAAAAATCCAGAAAAATTACAGAAATTCTATTTCGCCAGAAGACCCACGGAGCCAGAAGGGCCAGGCCAGAGGAGGCCCACAACCTCCTCCCCATCCACTGGCGCGACCAGGAGGGGGGCGGCGCCGCCCTATGGGGTGGGCCCCTCGGGAACCCCCTCGCGCCGCCCTTTCGCCTATATTAAGCTCCTGCCCTGAAAACCCTAAGGGGATCGACGATTTCTCCAGAAGAGTTCCGTAGCTCCGCCGCCACCAAAAACCCTAATTCGGGGACGAAGTCTCGTTTCGGCATCCTGCCGGGACGGGGAATTGCCCCGGAGCCATCTCCATCGACTCCATCGCCATCTTCATCGTTGTTGCTGTCTCCCATGATGAGGAGGGAGTAGTTCTCCCCCGAGGCTGAGGGCTCTACCGGTAGCTATGTGGTTCATCTCTCTCTCCCATGGTGTGTTCTTTATGTGATCATGACCTTTGTAATCTAGTTGAATATGTAGATGTTACTCTTGTCTATTATGCACTCTAGAGGTTACTTTAATATGAACTCCGGAGTCACTCTCCACGGTGTGATGGTGACAGTGTGTGCATCGTGTGTGATTCCTTTATGACGTTTGATACGTCTCCGACGTATCGATAATTTTTTATGTTCCATGCCACATTATTGATGATATCTACATGTTTTATGCACATTATATGTCATATTTATGCGTTTTCCGGAACTAACCTATTGACGAGATGCCGAAGGGCCAGCTCTCGTTTTCTGCTGTTTTTGGTTCCGAAATCCTAGTAAGGAAATATTCTCGGAATCGGACGAAATCAAGACCCAAAGCATCCTATTTTGCCCGGAAGCATCCGAACACCCGAGAACCGCCAGAGAGGGGGCACAGGCCCACGGGACCATAGGCCGGCGCGGCCTGGGTGTGGCCCGCGCCACCCTATGGTGTCGCCGCCTCTTCGACCCTCTGACGCCGCCTCTTCGCCTATTTAAGCCCCCTCGACCTAAAACCTCGATACGGAAAAGTCACGGTACGAGAAACCTTCCAGAGCCGCCGCCATCGCGAAGCCAAGATCTGGGGGACAGGAGTCTCTGTTCCGGCACGCCGCCGGGACGGGGAAGTGCCCCGAAGGCTCCTCCATCAACACCACCGCCATCTCCATCAACGCTGCTCTGTCTCCCATGAGGAGGGAGTAGTTCTCCATCGAGGCTCGGGGCTGTACCGGTAGCTATGTGGTTCATCTCTCTCCTATGTACTTCAATACAATAATCTCATGAGCTGCCTTACATGATTGAGATTCATATGATGATGCTTGTAATCTAGATGTCATTATGCTAGTCAAGTGAATTTTACTTATGTGATCTCCGGAGACTCCTTGTCCCACGTGTGTAAAGGTGACGAGTGTGTGCACCGTGTGGGTCTCTTAGGCTATATTTC